>NC_059362.1:35296825-35596825 GCF_019703515.2 Myxocyprinus asiaticus
ATATATACAGTTTGAAAGCTTAAAGTCTCAAGAATCAATCTACGCTGTCCATTTTAAAAAACAAAACAAAACAACAACAACAACAACAACAACAGAAGAAATTACAAGTATAAACACTAGATGGCTGCAGAGAGCTACTTATTCATCCCTAGTTGAAGAGAAGATGATTTCTAGATTTTGTCACAAGTTCTGCATTTATATATATATATATATATATATATATATTTAAACATGATAAAAGACTACTTTTGTCAAAGTATAGCATTTTGTTTGATTTGTTTGAGGTTATTTTTGTCAGTTTTTTCAGACCTGAAATTAGTAGAATAACAAGTAATAAACTTTATCCCTGGTTGTAACAAGATGAATGTGTGTGTTCAGCATTGTAGATGTCTTATGGTCTCAAGAATTTATTTTGGTGTGTGTGTGTTCTGCATTGTGGCTGATTTATTTTTTTATTTTTTTGACAAATTGTATGTTTGTGTGTGTGTTTTTGTTTTGCACACTTGATGTTTGGTAGCCTCAACCCTTCATGTCTGTGTGTGTTTTTTAGATTTTATATAATAAATATTGACCAAAAAAAATCTGTGATTTTTAGTGTTTCCCGTTCATTTCCTATGGCGGTCACTTTTGACTGGGAACAATACAAGTGTAACATTTTTTTTCTACCACTTAGACTGATCGAATCAACTCCAATTTCTTTGCGTGTTCAGATATCAAATGGACTAAAAGTCACTAAGTTTCATACCCGTCAGATAAAGGAGGGGTAGGAGTAGGGCAGTAGGGCTGAAATGATTAGTCCATGTTATCGACAATGTCGACAATAAAAAAATTTGTCGAATAGTCGTTTGATGTCATTTAACGTAACATGAGATCACATTAAACTCTAATGATGCGTGAGAGCAGCACTGCAGCTCGTGCCTGACTGAGGAGAGGAAGAAAACACAGCTAACAGTCCAGATGCACTCTAAACTTTCACAGCTTCAGGTGATGTAGATCGCAAAGTATGAGGGAATTACACAAAAATACCAATAAGTAAATACAGAAGCACTCTCGTTGCGGAATAAGCGGAACCGGAGCTTCCGCTCCGCTGAAGCAAAAATTGCATGTTGAGCTTCTTTAAAGGAAACACTTTATATGTGTTTAAAGATGCATTACATCTTTAATGCAGTTATATTGAATGCGTTATAGCTTTATTAAAGTTCAAACAATAAGGAAGCAAGTCATGTAAATAACTACAAACTCTGCAACTGGCATTTCTCTTTGTGTTCAGCGCCTCTTCTATGAGTTGCGCGAAGTGTCCCGATCTAAGGGTCAGAGATTGAAACTGCATCCGGCTGGGGCAGGGACACTCATCCCTCGAGCGCACACACTTGCTGCAGCTAGATTATAACGTGATGGTGGTATGATTGTATCATAATACAGTATATGTGTCACTGTGCATTTCTTACCGTGAAGAAAATTGGCAATATAAGAGGAGTTTGTTTTTTGTGAGTTAAAGATGCATTGAAGTAAAAAAAAAAAAAAAAATATATATATATATATGTTTTTGATTTGGCTTGTTTTCTCATATAAATATCAAAAACTCCTTGTGATGAGGAGGAGGGCGTGGCTAGGCCGTGAGGGTGCACGGCCGGCACTGAATCAACTAATAAGCGTGAGAGAGAGAGATAAAGGGGAGCCGGAGATGCCAGTTTGGGAGCGAGAGAGACACACACAGCTGCTGTGTGTGTGTGTGTTTATGTTTAAGTTATTTTATGTCATTAAAGTTATGTTGGCTATTCTGCCAGTTTCAGCCTCCTCCTTGCCCGTCCTTTACCCGTTATACTCCTTTAAAACAATGTACATTTACTTTAGCAGCTATACTGCAGAAGAAAATATTGTTAACTGAGAATGTTGAATATAATATTAAAAATAGATGCATTCAAAGATGCATTCACATGAGAAGCAGCATTTAAGATATTTAGACTTACTTTTAGAGAACAGATCTTGAATATATATTTTGTCTTTACTGCACTCGCAGTATAACCAAGTGAAAAAATACACATATACAAAAACACTTATATTTGTCTCTTAAAGCAGGTCTAAATATCTTATATGTTGCTTCTCATGTAAATGTATTTTTAGACAATTTTGAATGGAAAACAAGACAATAACACTTGATAATATGATTTTTTGCAGTGAATTTTTTTTTTTAAGTATTTTTTTTCCCTTTAATTCAGTGAATGTCATTTAGAGGTATTTTTAAAAGATGATTTTGTCCATTTTGTTGTTAGCAAGCACATTTAATACAATCTTTTAAGTCGGGGCACAAGCTGAATAGTCGTTTAAGAGCTAATGATTAATCATTGTAATAATCAGCTGAAGAGTCAAATAATTGTTCTAACAATTGTCAAAATAATCGTTAGTTGCAGCCCTATCACACAGCCTGTTTTATTAAGTTGTGTGCTGAGTGGGAAGACAAACCTTTGTCGGAAAAACCACTGACAAGACCCACATCATGACCCTGTTAATGTGTAAACAGGTAATGTTTTGAAAATAAAGTAAATGGGTTTTTTTCTGTCAAACATTAAAAGAAGCTTTCAGAACAGAGTCCTGCACGGGTCTGGTTTTGTAAACCTGCACTCGCAGTAACAGAACACATGACCCTGTTATCTGACAGCAGCACTAATTTAATTCCATATCTGACTGGACCCATTTAACATAAAGACCGCGATCCGAACCGCACCTGCATTAAAATCTACTACATCAGGTAGACAAAAATTGTTTATTTGCTCACGTCATAAACAATCAAACTAACATTAGGCATTCTGAGTTAGAGCATTTAAGAAAAATAGACACGTAGACTAACGTTTTGGTGACAATCAACAGAAAAAAGATGAGAAAGATGAACATTATTTGACATTTTAATAAATAGCCTTGGCTATTTGACCCACAGTCCACCTGTGCCTACTGATTCTCAACCCGCTTCCGCACTGCAAATGACAATATAAATATTTTGTCCACTCGCTGCATCAAATATTAGCAGTTCACCCTGTCGGGACCTGCCCAAGTGCAGGACTCTGTTTAAGAATCTATCATTTAATTATTAGAATTTTTTTAAACAGACCCCTGATGTAGAGAGTTACATTGAATAAAAAATGACCAGGGAAGTAAATAATTTAGAATTAGAATGATCAAGTTTTTCTAATGCCTGATAGAAAAGTATCTACTTTCTGTAGAGCAAAACTTCAGGCAATTGCAGTATAGTCCCATCAGTCACATACATTTCAGAAGACTTTTTTGGGGGCTTAAAGATACAAAAACCAAATCAATGCTGAACATTGTATCTCAAAAGCAGTGCAATGTGCCCCCCCTTCACTATTTAAAGCCAGATGTGGCCCTGTACCAAAATAATTACCCACCCCTGTTATAAAAGCTTAAATAAGCTTAGTTTTAACTACACATACTTGTACAGACTCATTGCATGCCCTGTAGAGTTCAAGAGCTAAAATTAAACAGGAATTCATCATTTAGAGGGGTCATATCATGAGAAAACTATTATTAATGCATTTTTTTTAATAAAATAGTTCACTGTAATATAAAAAAATATACTGTAACTTTCATAACTGAAAACTTTTTTTCCAGTCCAAAAAGACCATTTACTTAAACCAAGATGGAATAAAATACACAGAAATCTAAATCCTTAGATTCCTGATGTCTGCCAATTGAATTCATTAACACAACCACATACATTCACAGCACGTGCCAACGATGCCTATTTGGTGTTCTGCAACTTGGACTGCCCTGGTCACGGTAAAGTAATAAGGAGGAAGTACAAAACATACTATTACAGAAACATGTTGAGTATTAGCAAAGCAATAAACTGTTTCCACAATTCCCAATTTTAAAATCATGAAGCTTTCAGCAGCACAATGGTTTTACTGATAAGGTAGCTGGGTGGTTTTTGTCTCTCTAACGTTACATTTTCCAATATTTCAGCAATCAAGTTATGTGTCCCTTATCTTCTGACAGGTGTTTGGAATCGGAATGCCTAAAGCTCACTTGAAATTGTTGATCATTAGACACTGACATTACAGTGGCTTGGAAGGCTGGCTGAAACCGGTGTCCTTATGAGGTATCTCTGTACACAGAACACTGCTTATGAAAACATGACTGACAAGGCTGTGAGGTAGCAAGGCAGCTGCCTTAGATTTTGGACACAGCCAAAACCCGCAGCCTGTGAGGTATGTGCAACAAAGTGCTGTTACTCTCACAGGCAAAGAGGATTTAAGAAGTCTTAAAGGCACAGCAGGATGAATGGCATGTTTAATACTAAGGGTTAGAGAGTGATGAAAATGATCAGGAAAAAAATGGCTGTTATTGAGGAATGTTTTCGAAAGTTAAGTGGACCTTAATGTATAATATAAAGACTACGACAATTTAAAGTTTATATTCAAGCTTTTTTAAAGCTTGTATTTAAAGTAGTATTCAAACAAAAGCAATTATCAAAATCAACATGTTATTTTCCACACGCAAACAAAATAAATAAATACATAAAAAATCTTTAATACATGAAATACTCACTGATGACTCAATTTTTCCTGCAAGATCTTTGTAATCCTGGTCATTAGGGTTGGTGAGACTGAGATCAAAAGTTTTTTCTATTGTCAGTGACATTCCAATAACTGTAAAGAAAAGGATTTATATGTGCATCAACAGGTTTAAGTAACAATCCTCAATGCTAATACCAGGCATCTGATTCTTTCACTCTATTTATATCTAAAAACCTTGACACAATGCTAACAAAATGGACAACAAACACACACACACACGTATAGGCTACAAGTGTATACGTCGGACAAATTACAATTGCAATTGAGCATCCCTATTCCCTGCTCACTCTATTTGGATTTCACCCACTGTATACCAAAAACAACAATACACCATAATTATGTGTTAAAAATCTTTTTTACATTTGTTAGATTTGGTGAGACACTGGTGTCAAAATGTTGAGGCCCTGTCATTAAAATTCTAATGACTTGTAAAAAATGAGGTTCACTTTCTCAATTCTAATAATACTTCTAATAATTTGCAACAGACATCAAACATTTATCGTACATACCTATTTGTGCTGGTGCTGCATTTGGCCCAGAAAATTATTTTGAGCAAAAAAAATACATAAAAAAAACATTATATAAAAAAGTGTTTCATTGCATTTCTATATTTTTTTGCATATACAAAAATGTTTTGCAATGGCAGTCTGTTACCAGTCACAATAGAGGAGAAGACTTAGTATGTTTCTAAAATTGTATTTCCTGAACATGCAAAACAACGAATCCAAAGATTAAATATTAATATTGTATACTTATGAAGCCATTACCTAAATTTAAGTTTAAAAAACAAAGAACTGTTTGCAACATAATTGTGTCAAAGTATAAGGCTACTTCACACTGATACTAATAATCCACAAACATCAAACGTTTACATTTTTTAGCTATATCTAAGACTTTGCTTAATGTATAGTACATACCTGTTTGTGTTGTTGTTATTAGCACTGTAGAATATATAAGAAAACGAAAGAAATGATGAGAAGACAAGCTTGAGTCTTGATGTGTTTATCATTAGAAATTATAAACCTCAAATTGCACTCTGATTTCTATGATTTCTTGCATTAACAGAAAAAAATAAATAAATAAATGAAAGAGCAGTTTGTTACCAGACACAATTGAGCAGAGAAGACAAACACATTTAGTATGTTTGAATATTTTTATTTGTATATTTCTTTTTAACTGAACGAAGCTAAACACTCAATTTAATTATAAAAAACAATGAACTAATTGCAACATAATTGTGTGTAAAATTAGTACTTCATATATTTCAGATTTTGCTTTTTTGTACTCACCTGTTTGTACTGTTTCTATTGGCACTGTAGAATATATAAGCAACACCAACACACACACACACACACACACACACACACACAAACAATTGTAGTGAAAAACTCATGTGAAGTATGAGTCTGTTCAAACTGTAGATGATGTTACATATGCATTGTATCCATGTGCACTGTATCATTCTTATTCTATAGTATATTTCTATGAACAGTTAATGTTTTTGCTGAATATTGTCATGCAAAGAATTTTTCATTTTTTGGCACATTCAATGTGCATCTGGACATTTACAGTAATGCCAACCCAGAGAACAGACCTGTGAATTTTTGTTTGTACAACTAATTTGCATTATTTGTTGTACTGCACTGATCTTTAATACCTACAACTGAATATTGTCTTCTAATTTTAAATGTAATGAATTTTTGACTTGCATATACTTTCTTGGTAAAACTTTATATTAAGGCTCCCTTTGTAAAGGGTTTATAAAGGGGTTCATTAAAGGGATAGTTCACCCAAAAATGAAAATTATCACATCATTTACTTACACTTATGCCCGTTTCATATTGCAAGCATGAGCAAGGCTTGAGCAGAGCGTATTTTTTTTTGCCGTCCGTAACAGATTAGAGCATTCACAACGGTGGTGTGAGCAGCACGTCAGAATGATGCGTGAACATCGCGTGAGCTACAGTGCAGCGTGGGTTTCGGCGCATGCGTGGGGCGGTCGCGTTTGACGTTCAAAATGGCCACGTCTCTTCCTCGAGAAACAGCAGCGCCTCTGCGCAGAAAATAAAGTTATCTATGGGGTCATACACCACATTTTTTCTTGTGCAGGCAGTCACATCCAGGTCATCTTTATCAGCACACTTGGTTGTGATTGGTTAATGTTGTGTCTATACTGTACACCTACAGTTGTGCTCAAAAGTTTGCATACCCTTGGAGAACTGGTAATATATGTACCATTTTTAAAGAAAACACGAGTGAGCAGGCAAAACACATTTCTTTTATTTCTTATGGGATTCGTATTCAACTGTAGGTTATAACAGAATGGCACAATCATAAAACAAAACATGGCAACAATGAAAAAAATGAAAAATGTGCCAGAAGCTGTGAGGCGTGTCAAGGTGTTGTTGGGCATATTGTAACCGGTCTTTTTTGTGGCACTGGCACAGTAAAGGCTTCTTTCTGGCAACTCGACCATGCATCTCATTTTTGTTCAAGTATCGTCATATTGTGCTCCTTGAAAAAACCACACCGTCTTTTTCCAGAGCAGCCTGTATTTCTCCTGAGGTTACCTGTGGGTTTTTCTTTGTATCCTGAACAATTCTTCTGGCAGGAAATCTTTCTTGGTCTGCCTGACCTTGGCTTGGTATCAAGAGATCCCCGAATTTTCCACTATGTAAACTTTTGATCAGGGCCATTTGGGTGATTTCTGTTATCATTATGATTTAAAAAGGATCCAAACAACTATGTGATAATAAATGGCTTCATTTGATCACTATCCTTAAATAAAAGATCAGTCATGATCAGTCATATTTTCAAAATCAATGCCAAAATTTCACAATTTCTGCCGGATGGAAGAAGATCAGGCAGTTTATTAATTCTTTCGTTAATTCATTATTTTATTGAGTTTACTTGCATGCAGACATATAAATTGTAGTGTACTATAGTTTCGGTTTGAATAATTTTGATTTGCTTTTGTGTTTTTTCTATCATCTCCTGATTATTTTAGTGTTGTACTGCACCCAGAGCCACTGAGTTCAGTGTGAGCCTCGCGTGAGCCTCACGACAAAAATAGGCCCAACGCTGAAACTATCCATCACTGCCGTGTCTGGGACACTTCTGGGACGCGCCACCTTGCGACTCAAGCTTGTAGTGGGAACGGTGTAATCCGAAATAAAAACGCGCCGCTCACACCCAGCTCACACTCCACTCACAGAGGATGTGTGAACCCAGGGTGAGTCTATTTTTGCAGCATTGCTCAAGCTCAATTAAAGTGACAGCACACTGTTTATGGACAAAATGAATGTGATTTGACACCAAAAGTGCATAGTGCACAGAATAAGCATGTATTAGTAGCCTAGTGTGCTTTTATATAAATTAAAGCATGTCAGAAAAAAACAAAACAATATTGCCTATCAATGGCTGATTTTAACTAAGTATAACTACTTATTTATTGACTATTTTATAGAGCTGATTGATTGCTCCAAATACAGTGATCACCTTCATTTGTTGTGCAAAAGGACCTAGTTTATCCACTGAATGATGATGTTGGTGAGCTTATTGGGTTGGCTGCCATTACATGCAGCAGTTATTGCACTGAAAAAAATATTAACCTAATAAAAATATGCTTCATGTGGTAAAATAAAAATTTACTGGTTTAATTCATGTCGAAAATATTTTTTCATATGTCTGTATCAACATGACTTCAGTAGTTTACACCAGCAAAAATTATTTTAAGGTTTTGATCATGTGAAAATTGCTCCCTAGGTAACAACTGCTGTGTGCCATTGTTAATTTTATTTTAGCCATAAATGGTACATCAACAAGTGATTTTAAGCAATAATTTATTTACAATGTAGAAAAAAATAACTTTTTTTCTATATAGAGCCGCTGCTGTCAGTGTGAAAGCCCTCATGAGTCTGCAGCTGTAGTTACGATGTAGTTAAGCTGACGCTTTGCTCATGTCTTGCTCAAGCTTGCGATGTGAAACGGGCGTTATGCCTTCCCAGATGTGTATTATTTTCTTTCAGCAGAACACAAATGAAGATTTTTAGAAGAATGTCTCAGCTCTGTATGCCCTTACAATGCAAGTAAATGGTGATCAGACCTTTGTAGCTCCAGAAATCACATAAAGGAAACAGAAAAGTCATCCATATGACTCCAGTGGTTAAGTCTGTCTTCAGAAGTGATATGAAAGTTGTGGGTGAGAAACAGATCAAATTTAAGTGCTTTTTTTACTCTAAATCTCCAATTTCCCTTTCACTTTTACATCTGAAAGCCGCACGTGGTGCCTGTTTAGTTTCACTTTCACATCTGAAAGTGAAAGAGAAGATATACGGTAATAAAGGAGTTCAATTTTGATCTGTTTCTCACCAACACCTATTTCATAGCTTCTGAAGACATGGATTTAACCACTTATGGATTACTTTTATGTTTCCTTTATGTGATTTTTGGAACTACTGATTTGTGGAGGTCCTATCACCACTGAATTGCATTGTAAGGACCTACACAGCTGAAATATTCATCTAAAACTCTTTGTTTGTGTTCTACTGAAGAAAGAAAGTCATACAATTCTGGGATGTCATGAGGATGAGAAAATAATGAGAGAATTTTAATTTTTTGGGTGAACCATCCCTTTAATGACTAAAAACTCACCTACTAATGCATTATAAACAATTTATATACAGATATTACAACATAAATAAAAAGGGTGACTTTTACGCGATACTTGCCAAATAGTGAGCTAATTTAAACACACGTTATAAATGCTAAATACAGGTATTTATTAATATTATTTTAATCAAAATCATTAAATTTAATAGTTCATGATTTATGTCATGATGCAGCAAAAACAGACTACTAAAGTTAGATTAAAAGGAATGCTTGTTGTCACTTTTCTTGTCACTTTGATGTCAAAATGCATGGTGCTACTCCAAGTGGTGTCTAACCAACAATTTTCTGCAAAAACACTTTCCAGGTCTTGATGCTCTTCTACAACAATGTATAACCATTCTGATTCTCTCGTTTATCAAAAATATGTAGCTTTTCCACAAACCCTTCATTTTATGGGCTATTTCTGAACTATCCTTAACTGTACCTTGCAAAGCTTTAATTTAATTTGGACGTTTTTATCAACCTAAGTAATCTATAAAATTGTATCATAATGCAAAATGGACAACCAAGACCAATAGTGAGTAACCAATGAACTATTACCATCAATAACCTAAGAAAGTGTACCTTAATGTAAAGTGAACACCTGTGAACCATTTATTAATGAGTTACTGTCATTAATAACATATGAAAGTGTACCTTAATGTAAACTGAACACCTGTGAACCATTTGTTAACAAGTTACCAACATTAGTAACCTATGAAAGTGTACCTTAATGTAAAGTGAACACCTGTGAACCATTTATTAATGAGTTACTGTCATTAATAACATATGAAAGTGTACCTTAATGTAAACTGAACACCTGTGAACCATTTGTTAACAAGTTACCAACATTAGTAACCTATGAAAGTGTACCTTAATGTAAAGTGTACACCTGTGAACCATTTGTTAACAAGTTACCAACATTAGTAACCTATGAAAGTGTACGTTAATGTAAAGTGAACACATGTGTACCATTTATTAATGAGTTACTGTCATTAATAACATATGAAAATGTACCTTAATGTAAAGTGAACACCTATGAACCATTTGTTAACAAGTTACCAACAATAGTAACCTATGAAAGTGTACGTTAATGTAAAGTGAACACCTGTGAACCATTTACTAATGAGTAACTTACATTAATAAGCTATGAAAGTGTACCCTAATGTAAAGTGGACACCTGTGAACCATTTGTTAATGAGTTTTCAACATATGTAACATATGAAAGAGATTTATGAAGAGTTTCCAACTCCTGCACTCAATTTGTTAATGAGTGACTTTTAATGCTTCAAGATTACATAATTTATCATACATATTATACCACTCATAAATGAACATACAATGTGTAATATAGTGTTTATTATAGCAAATAAACAATACAAGTAACATTTAACATAGGAAAATATATATGCTCACACTATCATTAGAAAAAAAAAACACATTAATCTATATAAACTAAGGTTATATTATTACATTAGGCTAGCCTATATCTACTTTTCATGCTGGACTTCTCAGAACCAGCCGCAACCCCGGACAACAGCAGACCCATGCCCATGCCCATGCCCCTGCCCACGCTCATGAAGATGGGGGCGGAAGATGACCCAGAAGCCTTCCTCCACCTCTTTGAGCAAACCGCTGAGATCTGGGGTACGCATACTCAATGGGTGGCCCGGCTCATTCCTTTGTTGTCCGGGGGAGCCCAACTTGCAGCTCAAAAACTGCCAGCGGCTAGTCTCCTGGTTTACAGCGACTTGAAGAAGACCATTCTGTAGTGGGTTGGCCGGAGCACAGAACAGTACTGTCAGCTCTTCCGGACAATGAAGTTGGAAAGGACCGGCCGCCCGTTTGCCTTCTCTCAACGACTCCGCGACACCTGCCAGAAATGGCTGCTGGGAAGACGACAAGCTGGTGGAGGGAGAGTGATGCTCTGGGCAATGATCTTCTGGGAAACCCTGGGTCCGGCAAATCATGCAGACATCAATTTGACACGTGCCACCTACCTAAACATCATTGCAGATGAGGTACACACCTTCATGACAATGGTATTCCCTGACGGCAGTGGCCTCTTTTAGTAGGATAATGCACCCTGCCACACTGCACACTAGGTGTGTAATGGTTCGAATTTATTACGATTTGGTTTGTGTCATGGTTTTTGGGTCACGGTTTTGGTATGGTTCAGAATTTGCTTTGTTCAGAAAAAAAATATTACTGACAAATCCAAAGAATACTGTATTTGGTTAACACTTTAACAGGTTTGCCCTTAAATAACAATCACGGTTTTACAACAGTAACCATAATAATAATAACCATACTAATCATAGTAACCACAAAATCAAATGGTTACTGTCACGGTTACAATATACAGTAAAATCATGGTTACTATATGGAAAATATATATGGTTATAAAACCATACTTAACTGTATCAAAACCATGGTGACAGCAGTCATGGTTACTACAATATTACTCTAGTAAAACCATGGTTAATTTTCATCAGGTTCCTTAACTAAAAAAATTTTTCTCGAATTACTAAATCAACATTTTAACTTAACACTTGCACTATTACGCTACATGCATCAACATAAAGTGCATTTCAAACTCATCTCAACATATATTCAATATTCGGGAGCTATTAAAATGCATACGAGAAGGGATGTTGTGATAATGCTGCTTGATTTTTTAATATTTAAGACCAATTGTACTGTTATTTACTTTACATAAAGTTCACTATGGGTTAGTTGTCACCAACCAAGCTTTATCAGATATGTTCATTCTCTCATGAATGAACATTGCTTCTAATATTTTTGGAATTAATATATTGGACTATATTTTTTAAGTGAAATTATTAATAAATTGCACGTGTTTTATATGGAGTGCATTACAAATGTAAGAGAAAAATAGTATGTTTTATAAAGGTTAATTTGACTGTTTATTTGCTTTACATAAAGAACAATAAATGGTCATTAGACTATATTACATGATGCATGTTAAAGCATTAGGCACTCATATCAAATTACCTGCAGGAGTTGGAAACTCTTTAATAATTATTTATATTTTTATTTTTTATTGTCCATTTTACATAAATTCACTTTATAGGTTACTAATGTTGGTAGCTCATTAATAAATGGTTCACAGTTGTCCACTTTTCATTAAGGTACTCTTTCACCCTTTCATTTTATATTAATGTTGGTGAGTCACTAATGAATGGTTCACAGCTGTCCAATTTACATTAAGGTACACTTTCATATCTTATTAATGTTAAGTCATTAATACAGTAAATGGTTTGTGGGTAACTCAATAAAAAGGCCATGGTTGTCTTTCTTGTATTATGGTACCTTTTTTAAGGTTGCTAAATAAGCTTGTAAATCCACCTTACATTAAGACTTGTATTACAAGGTATAGATATTGTTACATAATTTATAAATGACCAATAAAATTCAGTGAAATAAAGAATATAGATATATTTTTGATAAGTGAGAGAAATCAAAGTTACAGGTACACATTCTTGCTGTGAATGAGCTTGAAAACCTGAAAGGTGTTTAACTGAGACATTCCAACTTTGATAAGTAGGTTACTACTCTGAGTAGTGGCATTCTTTTGTCACCATTACGGCAAGCAAAGAGACATGAGTCAAGACATTAGAGTAATGAAGACAAACACAGAACCTTTTAATCTCACTAAAGTAGTCTATTTTTGCTGCATCATGACATAAATCATGAATATTTTCAGAAAACATTTTATGATTTTGATTTAAGTTGTCATGAATTGGATATGTATTTTATTTTATAATGTTCCTTGAGGTCCACTTATAATGACAGTGTGATTTTGTCATTAAAAGTAGTCATAATTTAGGAATAATTGGTCATTTTCTATCCAGTTTTTGTGCCTCTGATTCAAATGCTCCATTTTTTGGGGGGCGTGTGTTCTTGAAGACTTCAGTGTAAACGCCCACTGCTGTGATTGGGTAACATCTTTGCATGTAGATAAGTGTAAACGCCCCCGACATTACGCACGTATGGGGTTGTTTTGAAAACTTCAGATGGTTAAAAAAAAAAAAAGACAACTGGAGGAATTCATCCATACATGTTTGAGCCAGAGTCTGATCCCAAATAGCCCTCCACCAACACCACGGATACTACAGTCTGTGACAGCGTGGTAAGTAATCACTGTAATTTACTTGTCTATTTGTGTAATAAGTATTACTTTTATTCTTGTTTAAACCAAGACGCGACAAAACGGTGTGTATCTTGTTACATAGTTGGGGCATTTTCCAACGGTGAAACATTTCTGTGTTTAACAATTGCTGAGTAACGCATGACAGTACCAAATAAAGTGTAAATACATGGTGCTATCACATTTATAACTGTGAAAGGATACACTTACTGAGTGCGGTAAAGTTAGTTTTATATTTGACATTCGCGACAATACCCATTAAACTCTCAAGCCAAAACAACTTGGAAATGCATGAATAGGTTTTCTTTGCCTAGCACAAAGCTGAATAAAAAATAAAAAAAATAGATTTTTTTTTTTCATATCAAATTTATTAGCCCTATAAATCAATTAAACAATTTAACCTTTTGATATTATGACATCACAACAAATATCAAATTTTCTTAAAAATATCCCTTTCATGACACAAGGCTCTGTTTTTATACAGATTCAATTATCCCTATAAATCTATTAAACTCAATGACTATAGAGTTATAATATCTGTATAAAAAGTACTGAACATTTACTCCCAAAAACAAGCCTTGTGCTATATAAAGAATAATATTCTGTGTGTTTTGCAGTTGGTTTTATGTCTCAAGGTCAAACGGTCATTGAGTTTAATGGAATTAGAATATTACAAACATTTACACTATTTATTTGAAAACATATAGAATGTAAATTCCACAAACAGAGCCTTGTGTCATGAAAGGGATATTTTTAAGAACATTTCATATTTGTTGTGATGTCATAATATCAAAAGGTTAAATTTATAGATCTAATAAAATTGATATGAAAAAAAAATCTCCTTTTTTAAAATTCAGCTTTGTGCTAGGCAAAGAAAACCTATTCATGTATTTCCAAGTTGGTTTGGCTTGAAAATGTGATCGGCACGGAGAGTTTAATGGGTATTGTCGCGAATGTCAAACGAATGTCAAATAAAAAACTAACTTTACCGCACTCACTTACTGTGCAACATGTAAACGTATATAGGATACATTCACCGGTGTTTGTCGCACTGTCGTTCGTCATCTAATCATGTTTCATCATATATTCAGTGTAACGAGACATGTTTTCATTAAAAAGTAAAGCGATTGTCTAAATATATTGATATCAATACTCTTTAGGTGTATATGTGGCAACTGTATATGCTCCTTAAAATCCTATGCATTAAAACTAATAAGCGAGCGTCTAAAATCACTAGGATCAAACCAAATACTCAGTACACATCTAACAGTCTGTAACATACAAAGCAAAACAATTAACATGGATACTCACACTTGTTTGTTGCGAAATCACTGTCGGGTCCAATGTAGTTGGCACTGCATCAACTTTTAATTTAAGTCTCTCTGCAAAGCCTGCTTCGAACTGTGTCTTGTTTGTGAAAGAATCATCGATAAAATGAAGCGAGCAAACAAACACGTTCTTACCGACGCGATCAGGGACTTCATTAAAAATAAACTTCAGCCACTCTCTTAATGTTGGGATCCTTGCGAAGTCCAAAAAAAAAATCCAGTTTCCCACAACCCGGCACTGCGCAACGTCTTGACATCTTCGTGGCCACCGTGACACCTCCTGTTGCTCCAATAGTAATCTCACTGCTCTACACTAACAGCAAAACCGGTGGGCGGTCCTAAGCAGTGTCGACTATAAAGTAGGCGTTGATCTGTTTATGCAGAGGCTGGCCTGTGCTTATGTAACACCTCACTATGACGTTTTAGTGAGGAGGAAGTAGAGAACAAGTCGTTTTGGCATCTTGGTTTCAATGAAGCCTTTTTTTTTTTTTTTTTTTTTTTTTGGACTAACGAAGAAGTTTTCGATTCTGAAATTTACAGTATATTTTTATGGTGCAATAAACTCTTATATGTCAAGATATCATATATAGTAGTTGCAGATAGTAGTTGTAGGGAGATACAACACATCAGCTAACACAACTGCATCTAAAATTTTTCCTGTAACTACATACCTGTTGGTTTTGTTGTTACTGTTTGCACTGTAGTAGTTTTCAGCAAGACTAAAACCCAAAAAACAATCCGACTAAATAAATTGTAAAACATACATTTTTACTTGACATTTCTGTGCATTCCTGCCTTCACAAAAACAATTCAATAAGTGAAAAAAATAACATATTTAAGAGAAAACACAATTAAGTCTAAATAGAACCCACCTTTGCATGTGTTTTTGATGCCAATGGAGATATTTGAGTTTGCAAAAAATCCAGGCAAGCAAGAGCAAGAATAATTTCCTATTTCATTTGTGCAGGTTGAATTAGGACCACATATGGATGGATTAATCTGACATTCATCCACATCTGAAAAATTAGATAGTGCCCATCAGTGAATCACATGTTTTAAAATACATGTGTGACTACTACTGAAGGTGAGAATATATAAAGTATTTATGCTAGAACCCACCGATGCATGTATTATTGATTCCTATGGTGATATTTGGGTTTATTGCATTAAATCCAGGCAAGCATGAGCAAGAGTAATTTACTATTTCATTTGTGCAGGTTGAATTCGGACCACATATGAAGGGATCGATCTGACATTCATCCACATCTGAAAAATTTAAAAATGCCAGACAATCAGTCAAATGTTTACTAGAGCATGGAATACTACTATCAAAGGTAAAATACACAAAAATGTGTAGCTAGACTCCACCTTTGCATGTGTTATTGATTCCAATGGAGAGATTTGAGTTTGTTGCAATAAATCCAGCCAAGCAAGAGCAAGAATAATTTCCTATTTCATTTGTGCAGGTTGAATTAGGACCACATATGGATGGATTAATCTGACATTCATCCACATCTGAAAAATTTGATAACGCCCATCAATGAATCACATGTTTTCCAATGCATGGTTTAATAATATTGATAGTCAGAGTGTACACAGATGTAAAGCTAGAACCCACCGTTGCATGTGTTATTGATGCCAATGGAGAGATTTGAATTTGTTGCAATAAATCCAGGAAAGCATGAGCAAGAATATTTTCCTATTTCATTGGTGCAGGTAGAATTCGGACCACAGATGGATGGATAGATCTGGCATTCATCCACATCTGAAAATTAAATAATGCCCATCAATGAATCACATATTTTCCAATGCATGCTTTAATAATATTGATAGTCAGAGTATACACAGATGTAAAGCTAGAACCCACCGTTGCATGTGTTATTGATGCCAATGGAGAGATTTGAATTTGTTGCAATAAATCCAGGAAAGCATGAGCAAGAATATTTTCCTATTTCATTGGTGCAGGTAGAATTCGGACCACAGATGGATGGATAGATCTGGCATTCATCCACATCTGAAAATTAAATAATGCCCATCAATGAATCACATATTTTCCAATGCATGCTTTAATAATATTGATAGTCAGAGTATACGCAGATGTAAAGCTAGAACCCACCGTTGCATGTGTTATTGATTCCTATGGTGATATTTGGGTTTATTGCATTAAATCCAGGCAAGCATGAGCACGAGTAATTTCCTATTTCATTTGTGCAGGTTGAATTAGGACCACATATGGATGGATAGCTCTGACATTCATCCACATCTGAAAAATTAGATAATGCCCATCAATGAATCACATGTTTTCCAGTGCATGGTTTAATAATATTGATAGTCAGAGTATACACAGATGTAAAGCTAGAACCCACCGTTGCATGTGTTACTATTGTTTAAAATTAGAGTATATACAAATGATAAGAAAGAACCCACCGTTGCATGTGTTATTGATTCCAATGGTGATATTTGGGTTTATTGCAATAAATCCAGGCAAGCATGAACAAGAGTAATTTCCTATTTCATTTGTGCAGGTTGAATTAGGACCACATATGGATGGATAGCTCTGACATTCATCCACATCTGAAAAATTAGATAATGCCCATCAATGAATCACATGTTTTCCAGTGCATGGTTTAATAATATTGATAGTCAGAGTATACACAGATGTAAAGCTAGAACCCACCGTTGCATGTGTTATTGATGCCAATGGAGAGATTTGAGTTTGTTGCAATAAATCCAGCCAAGCATGAGCAAGAATATTTTCCTATTTCATTGGTGCAGGTTGAATTCGGACCACAGATGGATGGATAGATCTGGCATTCATCCACATCTGAAAATTAGTTAATGCCCATCAGTGAATCACATATTTTCCAATGCATGCTTTAATAATATTGATAGTCAGAGTATACGCAGATGTAAAGCTAGAACCCACCGTTGCATGTGTTATTGATTCCTATGGTGATATTTGGGTTTATTGCATTAAATCCAGGCAAGCATGAGCAAGAGTAATTTCCTATTTCATTTGTGCAAGATGAATTCCGACCACATATGAAGGGATAGATCTGACATTCATCCACATCTGAAAAATTAGATAGTGCCCATCAGTGAATCACATGTTCTAAAATACATGTGTGACTACTACTGAAGGTGAGAATATATAAAGTATTTATGCTAGAACCCACCGTTGCATGTGTTATTGATTCCTATGGTGATATTTGGGTTTATTGCAATAAATCCAGGCAAGCATGAGCAAGAGTAATTTCCTATTTCATTTGTGCAGGTTGAATTAGGACCACATATGGATGGATAGCTCTGACATTCATCCACATCTGAAAAATTAGATAATGCCCATCAATGAATCACATGTTTTCCAGTGCATGGTTTAATAATATTGATAGTCAGAGTATACACAGATGTAAAGCTAGAACCCACCGTTGCATGTGTTACTATTTTTTAAAATTAGAGTATATACAAAAGATAAGAAAGAACCCACCGTTGCATGTGTTATTGATTCCAATGGTGATATTTGGGTTTATTGCATTAAATCCAGGCAAGCATGAGCAAGAGTAATTTCCTATTTCATTTGTGCAGGTTGAATTAGGACCACAAATGGATGGATTAGATCTGACATTCATCCACATCTGAAAAATGTCGATAATGCCCATCAATGAATCACATGTTTTCCAATGCATGGTTTAATAATACTGATAGTCAGAGTATACACAGATGTAAAGCTAGAACCCACCGTTGCATGTGTTATTGATGCCAATGGTGAGATTTGAATTTGTTGCAATAAATCCAGGCAAGCATGAGCAAGAATAGTTTCCTATTTCATTGGTGCAGGTTGAATTAGGACCACAGATGGATGGATAGATCTGGCAATCATCCACATCTGAAAAATGTAAATAATGCCCATCAATGAATCACATATTTTCCAATGCATGCTTTAATAATATTGATAGTCAGAGTATACGCAGATGTAAAGCTAGAACCCACCGTTGCATGTGTTATTGATTCCTATGGTGATATTTGGGTTTATTGCATTAAATCCAGGCAAGCATGAGCACGAGTAATTTCCTATTTCATTTGTGCAGGTTGAATTAGGACCACATATGGATGGATAGCTCTGACATTCATCCACATCTGAAAAATTTGATAACGCCCATCAATGAATCACATGTTTTCCAATGCATGCTTTAATAATATTGATAGTCAGAGTATACACAGATGTAAAGCTAGAACCCACCGTTGCATGTGTTATTGATGCCAATGGAGAGATTTGAATTTGTTGCAATAAATCCAGGAAAGCATGAGCAAGAATATTTTCCTATTTCATTGGTGCAGGTAGAATTCGGACCACAGATGGATGGATAGATCTGGCATTCATCCACATCTGAAAAATTAAATAATGCCCATCAATGAATCACATATTTTCCAATGCATGCTTTAACTAATATTGATAGTCAGAGTATACGCAGATGTAAAGCTAGAACCCACCGTTGCATGTGTTATTGATTCCTATGGTGATATTTGGGTTTATTGCATTAAATCCAGGCAAGCATGAGCACGAGTAATTTCCTATTTCATTTGTGCAAGTTGAATTAGGACCACATATGGATGGATAGCTCTGACATTCATCCACATCTGAAAAATGTAGATAATGCCCATCAATGAATCACATGTTTTCCAGTGCATGGTTTAATAATATTGATAGTCAGAGTATACACAGATGTAAAGCTAGAACCCACCGTTGCATGTGTTACTATTGTTTAAAATTAGAGTATATACAAATGATAAGAAAGAACCCACCGTTGCATGTGTTATTGATTCCAATGGTGATATTTGGGTTTGTTGCAATAAATCCAGGCAAGCATGAGCAAGAGTAATTTCCTATTTCATTTGTGCAGGTTGAATTAGGACCACATATGGATGGATAGATCTGACATTCATCCACATCTGAAAAATTAGATAATGCCCATCAATGAATCACATGTTTTCCAGTGCATGGTTTAATAATATTGATAGTCAGAGTATACACAGATGTAAAGCTAGAACCCACCGTTGCATGTGTTATTGATGCCAATGGAGAGATTTGAGTTTGTTGCAATAAATCCAGCCAAGCATGAGCAAGAATATTTTCCTATTTCATTGGTGCAGGTTGAATTCGGACCACAGATGGATGGATAGATCTGGCATTCATCCACATCTGAAAATTAGTTAATGCCCATCAGTGAATCACATATTTTCCAATGCATGCTTTAATAATATTGATAGTCAGAGTATACGCAGATGTAAAGCTAGAACCCACCGTTGCATGTGTTATTGATTCCTATGGTGATATTTGGGTTTATTGCATTAAATCCAGGCAAGCATGAGCAAGAGTAATTTCCTATTTCATTTGTGCAAGATGAATTCCGACCACATATGAAGGGATAGATCTGACATTCATCCACATCTGAAAAATTAGATAGTGCCCATCAGTGAATCACATGTTCTAAAATACATGTGTGACTACTACTGAAGGTGAGAATATATAAAGTATTTATGCTAGAACCCACCGATGCATGTATTATTGATTCCTATGGTGATATTTGGGTTTATTGCATTAAATCCAGGCAAGCATGAGCAAGAGTAATTTCCTATTTCATTTGTGCAGGTTGAATTAGGACCACATATGAAGGGATCGATCTGACATTCATCCACATCTGAAAAATTTAAATAATGCCCAGACAATCAGTCAAATGTTTACTAGAGCATGGTTTAATACTATGATAGTCAGAGTATACACAGATGTAAAGCTAGAACCCACGTTACATGTGTTACTATTTTAAAATTAAGTGTATGCTAGAAAGAACTCCACCTTTGCATGTGTTATTGATTCCAATGGAGAGATTTGAGTTTGTTGCAATAAATCCAGGCAAGCAAGAGCAAGAATAATTTCCTATTTCATTTGTGCAGGTTGAATTAGGACCACATATGGATGGATTAATCTGACATTCATCCACATCTGAAAAATTAGATAACGCCCATCAATGAATCACATGTTTTCCAATGCATGGTTTAATAATATTGATAGTCAGAGTATACACAGATGTAAAGCTAGAACCCACCGTTGCATGTGTCATTGATGCCAATGGAGAGATTTGAATTTGTTGCAATAAATCCAGGAAAGCATGAGCAAGAATATTTTCCTATTTCATTGGTGCAGGTAGAATTCGGACCACAGATGGATGGATAGATCTGGCATTCATCCACATCTGAAAATTAGATAATGCCCATCAATGAATCACATATTTTCCAATGCATGCTTTAATAATATTGATAGTCAGAGTATACGCAGATGTAAAGCTAGAACCCACCGTTGCATGTGTTATTGATTCCTATGGTGATATTTGGGTTTATTGCATTAAATCCAGGCAAGCATGAGCAAGAGTAATTCCCTATTCCATTTGTGCAGGTTGAATTAGGACCACATATGGTTGGATAGATCTGACATTCATCCACATCTGAAAAATGTCAAAATGCCTATCATTGAATCACTTGTGTTCCAATGCATGGTTTAATTATATTGATAGTCAGAGTATACACAGATGTAAAGCTAGAACCCACCATTGCATGTGTTATTGATGCCAATGGAGAGATTTGAGTTTGTTGCAATAAATCCAACCAAGCATGAGCAAGAATATTTTCCTATTTCATTGGTGCAGGTAGAATTCGGACCACAGATGGATGGATAGATCTGGCATTCATCCACATCTGAAAAATTAAATAATGCCCATCAATGAATCACATGTTTTCCAATGCATGCTTTAATAATATTGATAGTCAGAGTATACACAGATGTAAAGCTAGAACCCACCGTTGCATGTGTTATTGATTCCTATGGTGATATTTGGGTTTATTGCATTAAATCCAGGCAAGCATGAGCAAGAGTAATTTCCTATTTCATTTGTGCAGGTTGAATTAGGACCACATATGGATGGATAGCTCTGACATTCATCCACATCTGAAAAATTAGATAATGCCCATCAATGAATCACATGTTTTCCAGTGCATGGTTTAATAATATTGATAGTCAGAGTATACACAGATGTAAAGCTAGAACCCACCGTTGCATGTGTTACTATTGTTTAAAATTAGAGTATATACAAATGATAAGAAAGAACCCACCGTTGCATGTGTTATTGATTCCAATGGTGATATTTGGGTTTATTGCAATAAATCCAGGCAAGCATGAACAAGAGAAATTTCCTATTTCATTTGTGCAGGTTGAATTAGGACCACATATGGATGGATAGCTCTGACATTCATCCACATCTGAAAAATTAGATAATGCCCATCAATGAATCACATGTTTTCCAATGCATGGTTTAATAATATTGATAGTCAGAGTATACACAGATGTAAAGCTAGAACCCACCGTTGCATGTGTCATTGATGCCAATGGAGAGATTTGAATTTGTTGCAATAAATCCAGCAAAGCATGAGCAAGAATATTTTCCTATTTCATTGGTGCAGGTAGAATTCGGACCACAGATGGATGGATAGATCTGGCATTCATCCACATCTGAAAATTAGATAATGCCCATCAATGAATCACATATTTTCCAATGCATGCTTTAATAATATTGATAGTCAGAGTATACGCAGATGTAAAGCTAGAACCCACCGTTGCATGTGTTATTGATTCCTATGGTGATATTTGGGTTTATTGCATTAAATCCAGGCAAGCATGAGCAAGAGTAATTTCCTATTTCATTTGTGCAAGATGAATTCCGACCACATATGGATGGATTAGATCTGACATTCATCCACATCTGAAAAATTAGATAGTGCCCATCAGTGAATCACATGTTCTAAAATACATGTGTGACTACTAATGAAGGTGAGAATATATAAAGTATTTATGCTAGAACCCACCGTTGCATGTGTTATTGATTCCTATGGTGATATTTGGGTTTATTGCATTAAATCCAGGCAAGCATGAGCAAGAGTAATTTCCTATTTCATTTGTGCAGGTTGAATTAGGACCACATATGGATGGATAGATCTGACATTCATCCACATCTGAAAAATTTAAAAATGCCAAACAATCAGTCAAATGTTTACTAGATGCATGGAATACTATTACTCAAAGGTAGAATATACACAAAAATGTATAGCTAGAACTCCACCGTTGCATGTGTTATTGATTCCAATGGTGATATTTGGGTTTATTGCATTAAATCCAGGCAAGCATGAGCAAGAGTAATTTCCTATTTCATTTGTGCAGGTTGAATTAGGACCACAAATGGATGGATAGATCTGACATTCATCCACATCTGAAAAATGTCAAAATGCCTATCATTGAATCACTTGTGTTCCAATGCATGGTTTAATAATACTGATAGTCAGAGTATACACAGATGTAAAGCTAGAACCCACCGTTGCATGTGTTATTGATGCCAATGGAGAGATTTGATTTTGTTGCAATAAATCCAGCCAAGCATGAGCAAGAATAGTTTCCTATTTCATTGGTGCAGGTTGAATTAGGACCACATATGGATGGATAGATCTGGCATTCATCCACATCTGAAAAATGTCAAAATGCCTATCATTGAATCACTTGTGTTCCAATGCATGGTTTAATAATATTGATAGTCAGAGTATACACAGATGTAAAGCTAGAACCCACCGTTACATGTGTAATTGATTCCAATGGTGATATTTGGGTTTATTGCATTAAATCCAGGCAAGCATGAGCAAGAGTAATTTCCTATTTCATTTGTGCAGGTTGAATTAGGACCACAAATGGATGGATAGATCTGACATTCATCCACATCTGAAAAATGTCAAAATGCCTATCATTGAATCACTTGTGTTCCAATGCATGGTTTAATAATATTGATAGTCAGAGTATACAAAGATGTAAAGCTAGAACCCACCGTTGCATGTGTTATTGATGCCAATGGAGAGATTTGAGTTTGTTGCAATAAATCCAGCCAAGCATGAGCAAGAATATTTTCCTATTTCATTGGTGCAGGTTGAATTCGGACCACAGATGGATGGATAGATCTGGCATTCATCCACATCTGAAAATTAGTTAATGCCCATCAGTGAATCACATATTTTCCAATGCATGCTTTAATAATATTGATAGTCAGAGTATACGCAGATGTAAAGCTAGAACCCACCGTTGCATGTGTTATTGATTCCTATGGTGATATTTGGGTTTATTGCATTAAATCCAGGCAAGCATGAGCAAGAGTAATTTCCTATTTCATTTGTGCAGGATGAATTCGGACCACATATGAAGGGATAGATCTGACATTCATCCACATCTGAAAAATTAGATAGTGCCCATCAGTGAATCAGATGTTCTACTAAATACATGTGAATGACTACTACTGAAGGTGAGAATATATAAAGTATGTTATGCTAGAACCCACCGATGCATGTATTATTGATTCCTATGGTGATATTTGGGTTTATTGCATTAAATCCAGGCAAGCATGAGCAAGAGTAATTTCCTATTTCATTTGTGCAAGATGAATTCCGACCACATATGAAGGGATAGATCTGACATTCATCCACATCTGAAAAATTAGATAGTGCCCATCAGTGAATCACATGTTCTAAAATACATGTGTGACTACTACTGATAGGTGAGAATATACACAGTATGTATAGCTAGAACCCACCGATGCATGTATTATTGATTCCTATGGTGATATTTGGGTTTATTGCATTAAATCCAGGCAAGCATGAGCAAGAGTAATTTCCTATTTCATTTGTGCAGGTATGAATTCGGACCACATATGGAGTGGATAGATCTGACATTCATCCACATCTGAAAAATTAGATAGTGCCCATCAGTGAATCACATGTTCTAAAATACATGTGTGACTACTACTGAAGGTGAGAATATATAAAGTATTTATGCTAGAACCCACCGATGCATGTATTATTGATTCCTATGGTGATATTTGGGTTTATTGCATTAAATCCAGGCAAGCATGAGCAAGAGTAATTTCCTATTTCATTTGTGCAGGTTGAATTGGGACCACATATGAAGGGATCGATCTGACATTCATCCACATCTGAAAAATTTAAAAATGCCAAACAATCAGTCAAATGTTTACTAGAGCATGGAATACTATTATCAAAGGTAAAATACACAAAAATGTGTAGCTAGACTCCACCTTTGCATGTGTTATTGATTCCAATGGAGAGATTTGAGTTTGTTGCAATAAATCCAGGCAAGCAAGAGCAAGAATAATTTCCTATTTCATTTGTGCAAGATGAATTCCGACCACATATGAAGGGATCGATCTGACATTCATCCACATCTGAAAAATGTAAAAATGCCAGACAGTCAGTCAAATGTTTACTAGAGCATGGAATACTATTATCAAAGGTTAGAATACACAAAAATTTGAAGCTAGACCCCACCTTTGCATGTGTTATTGATTCCAATGGAGAGATTTGAATTTGTTGCAATAAATCCAGCCAAGCAAGAGCAAGAATAATTTACTATTTCATTGGTGCAGGTAGAATTCGGACCACAGATGGATGGATAGATCTGGCATTCATCCACATCTGAAAATTAGATAATGCCCATCAATGAATCACATATTTTCGAATGCATGCTTTAATAATATTGATAGTCAGAGTATACGCAGATGTAAAGCTAGAACCCACCGTTACATGTGTAATTGATTCCAATGGTGATATTTGGGTTTATTGCATTAAATCCAGGCAAGCATGAGCAAGAGTACTTTCCTATTTCATTTGTGCAGGTTGAATTAGGACCACATATGGATGGATAGATCTGACATTCATCCACATCTGAAAAATGTCAAAATGCCTATCATTGAATCACTTGTGTTCCAATGCATGGTTTAATAATATTGATAGTCAGAGTATACACAGATGTAAAGCTAGAACCCACCGTTGCATGTGTTATTGATGGCAATGGAGAGATTTGAGTTTGTTGCAATAAATCCAGCCAAACATGAGCAAGAATAGTTTCCTATTTCATTGGTGCAGGTAGAATTCGGACCACAGATGGGTGGATAGATCTGGCATTCATCCACATCTGAAAAATTAGATAGTGCCCATCAGTGAATCACATGTTCTAAAATACATATGTGACTACTACTGAAGGTGAGAATATATAAAGTATTTATGCTAGAACCCACCGATGCATGTGTTATTGATTCCAATGGTGATATTTGGGTTTATTGCATTAAATCCAGGCAAGCATGAGCAAGAGTAATTTCCTATTTCATTTGAGCAGGTTGAATTAGGACCACATATGGATGGATTAATCTGACATTCATCCACATCTGAAAAATTAGATAGTGCCCATCAGTCAATCACATGTTTTTAAATATATGTGTGACTACTAATGAAGGTGAGAATATATAAAGTATTTATGCTAGAACCCACCGATGCATGTATTATTGATTCCTATGGTGATGTTTGTGTTTATTGCATTAAATCCAGGCAAACATGAGCAAGAGTAATTTCCTATTTCATTTGTGCAGGTTGAATTGGGACCACATATGAAGGGATCGATCTGACATTCATCCACATCTGAAAAATTTAAAAATGCCAAACAATCAGTCAAATGTTTACTAGAGCATGGAATACTATTATCAAAGGTAAAATACACAAAAATGTGTAGCTAGACTCCACCTTTGCATGTGTTATTGATTCCAATGGAGAGATTTGAGTTTGTTGCAATAAATCCAGGCAAGCAAGAGCAAGAATAATTTCCTATTTCATTTGTGCAGGTTGAATTAGGACCACATATGGATGGATTAATCTGACATTCATCCACATCTGAAAAATTAGATAGTGCCCATCAGTCAATCACATGTTTTTAAATACATGTGTGACTACTAATGAAGGTGAGAATATATAAAGTATTTATGCTAGAACCCACCAATGCATGTGTTATTATTTCTTTTAAATTAGAGTATAAACAAAAGATAAGAAAGAACCCACCGTTGCATGTATTATTGATTCCAATGGTGATATTTGGGTTTATTGCATTAAATCCAGGCAAGCATGAGCAAGAGTAATTTCCTATTTCATTTGTGCAGGTTGAATTAGGACCACATATGGTTGGATAGATCTGACATTCATCCACATCTGAAAAATGTCAAAATGCCTATCATTGAATCACTTGTGTTCCATTGCATGGTTTAATTATATTGATAGTCAGAGTATACACAGATGTAAAGCTAGAACCCACCGTTGCATGTGTTATTGATGGCAATGGAGAGATTTGAGTTTGTTGCAATAAATCCAGCCAAACATGAGCAAGAATAGTTTCCTATTTCATTGGTGCAGGTAGAATTCGGACCACAGATGGGTGGATAGATCTGGCATTCATCCACATCTGAAAAATTAGATAGTGCCCATCAGTGAATCACATGTTCTAAAATACATGTGTGACTACTACTGAAGGTGAGAATATATAAAGTATTTATGCTAGAACCCACCGATGCATGTATTATTGATTCCTATGGTGATATTTGGGTTTATTGCATTAAATCCAGGCAAGCATGAGCAAGAGTAATTTCCTATTTCATTTGTGCAGGTTGAATTAGGACCACATATGAAGGGATCGATCTGACATTCATCCACATCTGAAAAATTTAAAAATGCCAAACAATCAGTCAAATGTTTACTAGAGCATGGAATACTATTATCAAAGGTAAAATACACAAAAATGTGTAGCTAGACTCCACCTTTGCATGTGTTATTGATTCCAATGGAGAGATTTGAGTTTGTTGCAATAAATCCAGGCAAGCAAGAGCAAGAATAATTTCCTATTTCATTTGTGCAGGTTGAATTAGGACCACATATGGATGGATTAATCTGACATTCATCCACATCTGAAAAATTAGATGAAGCCCATCAATGAATCACATGTTTTCCAATGCATGGTTTAATAATATTGATAGTCAGAGTATACACAGATGTAAAGCTAGAACCCACCGTTGCATGTGTTATTGATGCCAATGGAGAGATTTGAGTATGTTGCAATAAATCCAGCCAAGCATGAGCAAGAATATTTTCCTATTTCATTGGTGCAGGTAGAATTCCGACCACAGATGGATGGATAGATCTGGCATTCATCCACATCTGAAAATTAGTTAATGCCCATCAATGAATCACATATTTTCCAATGCATGCTTTAATAATATTGATAGTCAGAGTATACGCAGATGTAAAGCTAGAACCCACCGTTGCATGTGTTATTGATTCCTATGGTGATATTTGGGTTTATTGCATTAAATCCAGGCAAGCATGAGCAAGAGTAATTTCCTATTTCATTTGAGCAGGTTGAATTAGGACCACATATGGATGGATTAATCTGACATTCATCCACATCTGAAAAATTAGATAGTGCCCATCAGTCAATCACATGTTTTTAAATATATGTGTGACTACTAATGAAGGTGAGAATATATAAAGTATTTATGCTAGAACCCACCGATGCATGTATTATTGATTCCTATGGTGATGTTTGTGTTTATTGCATTAAATCCAGGCAAACATGAGCAAGAGTAATTTCCTATTTCATTTGTGCAGGTTGAATTGGGACCACATATGAAGGGATCGATCTGACATTCATCCACATCTGAAAAATTTAAAAATGCCAAACAATCAGTCAAATGTTTACTAGAGCATGGAATACTATTATCAAAGGTAAAATACACAAAAATGTGTAGCTAGACTCCACCTTTGCATGTGTTATTGATTCCAATAGAGAGATTTGAGTTTGTTGCAATAAATCCAGGCAAGCAAGAGCAAGAATAATTTCCTATTTCATTTGTGCAGGTTGAATTAGGACCACATATGGATGGATTAATCTGACATTCATCCACATCTGAAAAATTAGATAGTGCCCATCAGTCAATCACATGTTTTTAAATACATGTGTGACTACTAATGAAGGTGAGAATATATAAAGTATTTATGCTAGAACCCACCAATGCATGTGTTATTATTTCTTTTAAATTAGAGTATAAACAAAAGATAAGAAAGAACCCACCGTTGCATGTATTATTGATTCCAATGGTGATATTTGGGTTTATTGCATTAAATCCAGGCAAGCATGAGCAAGAGTAATTTCCTATTTCATTTGTGCAGGTTGAATTAGGACCACATATGGTTGGATAGATCTGACATTCATCCACATCTGAAAAATGTCAAAATGCCTATCATTGAATCACTTGTGTTCCATTGCATGGTTTAATTATATTGATAGTCAGAGTATACACAGATGTAAAGCTAGAACCCACCGTTGCATGCGTTATTGATGCCAATGGAGAGATTTGAGTTTGTTGCAATAAATCCAGCCAAGCATGAGCAAGAATATTTTCCTATTTCATTGGTGCAGGTAGAATTCGGACCACAGATGGATGGATTGATCTGGCATTCATCTACATCTGAAAAATTAGATAGTGCCCATCAGTGAATCACATGTTCTAAAATACATGTGTGACTACTACTGAAGGTGAGAATATATAAAGTATTTATGCTAGAACCCACCGATGCATGTATTATTGATTCCTATGGTGATATTTGGGTTTATTGCATTAAATCCAGGCAAGCATGAGCAAGAGTAATTTCCTATTTCATTTGAGCAGGTTGAATTAGGACCACATATGGATGGATTAATCTGACATTCATCCACATCTGAAAAATTAGATAGTGCCCATCAGTCAATCACATGTTTTTAAATATATGTGTGACTACTAATGAAGGTGAGAATATATAAAGTATTTATGCTAGAACCCACCGATGCATGTATTATTGATTCCTATGGTGATATTTGGTTTATTGCATTAAATCCAGGCAAGCATGAGCAAGAGTAATTTCCTATTTCATTTGTGCAGGTTGAATTGGACCACATATGAAGGGATCGATCTGACATTCATCCACATCTGAAAAATTTAAAAATGCCAAACAATCAGTCAAATGTTTACTAGAGCATGGAATACTATTATCAAAGGTAAAATACACAAAAATGTGTAGCTAGACTCCACCTTTGCATGTGTTATTGATTCCAATGGAGAGATTTGAGTTTGTTGCAATAAATCCAGGCAAGCAAGAGCAAGAATAATTTCCTATTTCATTTGTGCAGGTTGAATTAGGACCACATATGGATGGATTAATCTGACATTCATCCACATCTGAAAAATTAGATGAAGCCCATCAATGAATCACATGTTTTCCAATGCATGGTTTAATAATATTGATAGTCAGAGTATACACAGATGTAAAGCTAGAACCCACCGTTGCATGTGTTATTGATGCCAATGGAGAGATTTGAGTATGTTGCAATAAATCCAGCCAAGCATGAGCAAGAATATTTTCCTATTTCATTGGTGCAGGTAGAATTCCGACCACAGATGGATGGATAGATCTGGCATTCATCCACATCTGAAAATTAGTTAATGCCCATCAATGAATCACATATTTTCCAATGCATGCTTTAATAATATTGATAGTCAGAGTATACGCAGATGTAAAGCTAGAACCCACCGTTGCATGTGTTATTGATTCCTATGGTGATATTTGGGTTTATTGCATTAAATCCAGGCAAGCATGAGCAAGAGTAATTTCCTATTTCATTTGAGCAGGTTGAATTAGGACCACATATGGATGGATTAATCTGACATTCATCCACATCTGAAAAATTAGATAGTGCCCATCAGTCAATCACATGTTTTTAAATATATGTGTGACTACTAATGAAGGTGAGAATATATAAAGTATTTATGCTAGAACCCACCGATGCATGTATTATTGATTCCTATGGTGATGTTTGTGTTTATTGCATTAAATCCAGGCAAACATGAGCAAGAGTAATTTCCTATTTCATTTGTGCAGGTTGAATTGGGACCACATATGAAGGGATCGATCTGACATTCATCCACATCTGAAAAATTTAAAAATGCCAAACAATCAGTCAAATGTTTACTAGAGCATGGAATACTATTATCAAAGGTAAAATACACAAAAATGTGTAGCTAGACTCCACCTTTGCATGTGTTATTGATTCCAATGGAGAGATTTGAGTTTGTTGCAATAAATCCAGGCAAGCAAGAGCAAGAATAATTTCCTATTTCATTTGTGCAGGTTGAATTAGGACCACATATGGATGGATTAATCTGACATTCATCCACATCTGAAAAATTAGATAGTGCCCATCAGTCAATCACATGTTTTTAAATACATGTGTGACTACTAATGAAAGTGAGAATATATAAAGTATTTATGCTAGAACCCACCAATGCATGTGTTATTATTTCTTTTAAATTAGAGTATAAACAAAAGATAAGAAAGAACCCACCGTTGCATGTATTATTGATTCCAATGGTGATATTTGGGTTTATTGCATTAAATCCAGGCAAGCATGAGCAAGAGTAATTTCCTATTTCATTTGTGCAGGTTGAATTAGGACCACATATGGTTGGATAGATCTGACATTCATCCACATCTGAAAAATGTCAAAATGCCTATCATTGAATCACTTGTGTTCCATTGCATGGTTTAATTATATTGATAGTCAGAGTATACACAGATGTAAAGCTAGAACCCACCGTTGCATGTGTTATTGATGCCAATGGAGAGATTTGAGTTTGTTGCAATAAATCCAGCCAAGCATGAGCAAGAATATTTTCCTATTTCATTGGTGCAGGTAGAATTCGGACCACAGATGGATGGATTGATCTGGCATTCATCTACATCTGAAAAATTAGATAGTGCCCATCAGTGAATCACATTTTCTAAAATACATGTGTGACTAGTACTGAAGGAGAGAATATATAAAGTATTTATGCTAGAACCCACCGATGCATGTATTATTGATTCCTATGGTGATGTTTGTGTTTATTGCATTAAATCCAGGCAAGCATGAGCAAGAGTAATTTCCTATTTCATTTGTGCAGGTTGAATTGGGACCACATATGAAGGGATCGATCTGACATTCATCCACATCTGAAAAATTTAAAAATGCCTATCATTGGATCACTTGTGTTCCAATGCATGGTTTAATAGTATTGATAGTCAGAGTATACACAGATGTAAAGCTAGAACCCACCGTTGCATGTGTTATTGATGGCAATGGAGAGATTTGAGTTTGTTGCTATAAATCCAGCCAAACATGAGCAAGAATAGTTTCCTATTTCATTGGTGCAGGTAGAATTCGGACCACAGATGGGTGGATAGATCTGGCATTCATCCACATCTGAAAAATTAGATAGTGCCCATCAGTGAATCACATGTTCTAAAACACATGTGTGACTACTACTGAAGGTGAGAATATATAAAGTATTTATGCTAGAACCCACCGATGCATGTATTATTGATTCCTATGGTGATATTTGGGTTTATTGCATTAAATCCAGGCAAGCATGAGCAAGAATAATTTCCTATTTCATTTGAGCAGGTTGAATTAGGACCACATATGGATGGATTAATCTGACATTCATCCACATCTGAAAAATTAGATAGTGCCCATCAGTCAATCACATGTTTTTAAATATATGTGTGACTACTAATGAAGGTGAGAATATATAAAGTATTTATGCTAGAACCCACCGATGCATGTATTATTGATTCCTATGGTGATGTTTGTGTTTATTGCATTAAATCCAGGCAAGCATGAGCAAGAGTAATTTCCTATTTCATTTGTGCAGGTTGAATTGGGACCACATATGAAGGGATCGATCTGACATTCATCCACATCTGAAAAATTTAAAAATGCCAAACAATCAGTCAAATGTTTACTAGAGCATGGAATACTATTATCAAAGGTAAAATACACAAAAATGTGTAGCTAGATTCCACCTTTGCATGTGTTATTGATTCCAATGGAGAGATTTGAATTTGTTGCAATAAATCCAGGCAAGCAAGAGCAAGAATAATTTCCTATTTCATTTGTGCAGGTTGAATTAGGACCACATATGGATGGATTAATCTGACATTCATCCACATCTGAAAAATTAGATGAAGCCCATCAATGAATCACATGTTTTCCAATGCATGGTTTAATAATATTGATAGTCAGAGTATACACAGATGTAAAGCTAGAACCCACCGTTGCATGTGTTATTGATGCCAATGGAGAGATTTGAGTATGTTGCAATAAATCCAGCCAAGCATGAGCAAGAATATTTTCCTATTTCATTGGTGCAGGTAGAATTCCGACCACAGATGGATGGATAGATCTGACATTCATCCACATCTGAAAAATGTCAAAATGCCTATCATTGAATCACTTGTGTTCCATTGCATGGTTTAATTATATTGATAGTCAGAGTATACACAGATGTAAAGCTAGAACCCACCGTTGCATGTGTTATTGATGCCAATGGAGAGATTTGAGTTTGTTGCAATAAATCCAGCCAAGCATGAGCAAGAATAGTTTCCTATTTCATTGGTGCAGGTAGAATTCGGACCACAGATGGATGGATTGATCTGGCATTCATCTACATCTGAAAAATTAGATAGTGTCCATCATTGAATCACATTTTCTAAAATACATGTGTGACTAGTACTGAAGGAGAGAATATATAAAGTATTTATGCTAGAACCCACCGATGCATGTATTATTGATTCCTATGGTGATGTTTGTGTTTATTGCATTAAATCCAGGCAAGCATGAGCAAGAGTAATTTCCTATTTCATTTGTGCAGGTTGAATTGGGACCACATATGAAGGGATCGATCTGACATTCATCCACATCTGAAAAATTTAAAAATGCCAAACAATCAGTCAAATGTTTACTAGAGCGTGGAATACTATTATCAAAGGTAAAATACACAAAAATGTGTAGCTAGACTCCACCTTTGCATGTGTTATTGATTCCAATGGAGAGATTTGAGTTTGTTGCAATAAATCCAGGCAAGCAAGAGCAAGAATAATTTCCTATTTCATTTGTGCAGGTTGAATTAGGACCACATATGGATGGATTAATCTGACATTCATCCACATCTGAAAAATTAGATAGTGCCCATCAGTCAATCACATGTTTTTAAATATATGTGTGACTACTAATGAAGGTGAGAATATATAAAGTATTCATGCTAGAACCCACCAATGCATGTGTTATTATTTCTTTTAAATTAGAGTATAAACAAAAGATAAGAAAGAACCCACCGTTGCATGTATTATTGATTCCAATGGTGATATTTGGGTTTATTGCATTAAATCCAGGCAAGCATGAGCAAGAGTAATTTCCTATTTCATTTGTGCAGGTTGAATTAGGACCACATATGGTTGGATAGATCTGACATTCATCCACATCTGAAAAATGTCAAAATGCCTATCATTGAATCACTTGTGTTCCATTGCATGGTTTAATTATATTGATAGTCAGAGTATACACAGATGTAAAGCTAGAACCCACCGTTGCATGTGTTATTGATGCCAATGGAGAGATTTGAGTTTGTTGCAATAAATCCAGCCAAGCATGAGCAAGAATATTTTCCTATTTCATTGGTGCAGGTAGAATTCGGACCACAGACTGATGGATAGATCAGGCATTCATCCACATCTGAAAATTAGATAATGCCCATCAATGAATCATATATTTTCCAATGCATGCTTTATTAATATTGATAGTCAGAGTATACGCAGATGTAAAGCTAGAACCCACCGTTGCATGTGTTATTGATTCCTATGGTGATATTTGGGTTTATTGCATTAAATCCAGGCAAGCATGAGCAAGAGTAATATCCTATTTCATTTGTGCAAGATGAATTCCGACCACATATTGATGGATATATCTGACATTCATCCACATCTGAAATACAAGTGCATCTCAATAAATTAGAATGTTGTGGAAAAGTTCATTTATTTCAGTAATTCAACTCAAATTGTGAAACTCGTGTATTAAATAAATTCAGTGCACACAGACTGAAGTAGTTTAAGTCTTTGGTTCTTTTAATTGTGATGATTTTGGCTCACATTTAACAAAAACCCACCAATTCACTATCTCAAAAAATTAGAATATGGTGACATGCCAATCAGCTAATCAACTCAAAATACCTGCAAAGTTTTCCTGAGCCTTCAAAATGGTCTCTCAGTTTGGTTCACTAGGCTACACAATCATGGGGAAGACTGCTGATCTGACAGTTGTCCAGAAGACAATCATTGACAACCTTCACAAGGAGGGTAAGCCACAAACATTCATTGCCAAAGAAGCTGGCTGTTCACAGAGTGCTGTATCCAAGCATATTAACAGAAAGTTGAGTGGAAGGAAAAAGTGTGGAAGAAAAAGATGCACAACCAACCAAGAGAACCGCAGCTTTATGAGGATTGTCAAGCAAAATCGATTCAAGAATTTGGGTGAACTTCACAAGGAATGGACTGAGGCTGGGGTCAAGGCATCAAGAGCCACCACACACAGACGTGTCAAGGAATTTGGCTACAGTTGTCATATTCCTCTTGTTAAGCCACTCCTGAACCACAGACAACATCAGAGGCGTCTTACCTGGGCTAAGGAGAAGAAGAACTGGACTGTTGCCCAGTGTTCCAAAGTCCTCTTTTCAGATGAGAGCAAGTTTTGTATTTCATTTAGAAACCAAGGTCCTAGAGTCTGGAGGAAGGGTGGAGAAGCTCATAGCCCAAGTTGCTTGAAGTCCAGTGTTAAGTTTCCACAGTCTGTGATGATTTGGGGTGCAATGTCATCTGCTGGTGTTGGTCCATTGTGTTTTTTGAAAACCAAAGTCACTACACCCGTTTACCAAGAAATTTTGGAGCACTTCATGCTTCCTTCTGCTGACCAGCTTTTTAAAGATGCTGATTTCATTTTCCAGCTGGATTTGGCACCTGCCCACACTGCCAAAAGCACCAAAAGTTGGTTAAATGACCATGGTGTTGGTGTGCTTGACTGGCCAGCAAACTCACCAGACCTGAACCCCATAGAGAATCTATGGGGTATTGTCAAGAGGAAAATGAGAAACAAGAGACCAAAAAATGCAGATGAGCTGAAGGCCACTGTCAAAGAAACCTGGGCTTCCATACCACCTCAGCAGTGCCACAAACTGATCACCTCCATGCCACACCGAATTGAGGCAGTAATTAAAGCAAAAGGAGCCCCTACCAAGTATTGAGTACATATACAGTAAATGAACATACTTTCCAGAAGGCCAACAATTCACTAAAAATGTTTTGAGTTGATTAGCTGATTGGCATGTCACCATATTCAAATTTTTTGAGATAGTGAATTGGTGGGTTTTTGTTAAATATGAGCCAAAATCATCACAATTAAAAGAACCAAAGACTTAAACTACTTCAGTCTGTGTGCATTGAATTTATTTAATACACAAGTTTCACAATTTGAATTGAATTACTGAAATAAATGAACTTTTCCACGACATTCTAATTTATTGAGATGCACCTGTATTAGATAGTGCCCATAAGTAAATCACATGTTCTAAAATATATGTGTGACAACTAATGAAGGTGAATATATATATAGTAGTTAAGCTAGAACCCACCGTTGCATGTTTTACTATTTTTTAAAATTAGAGTATATACAAAAGATAAGAAAGAACCCACCGTTACATGTGTTATTGATTCCAATGGTGATATTTGGGTTTATTGCATTAAATCCAGGCAAGCATGAGCAAGAGTAATTTCCTATTTCATTTGTGCAGGTTGAATTAGGACCACATATGGATGGATAGATCTGACATTCATCCATATCTGAAAAATGTAAACATGCCTATCATTGAATCACGTGTTTTCCAGTGCATGGTTTAATAATATTGATAGTCAGAGTATACAAAGATGTAAAGCTAGAACCCACCGTTGCATGTGTTATTGATTCCTATGGTGATATTTGGGTTTGTTGCAATAAATCCAGGCAAGCATGAGCAAGTATAATTTCCTATTTCATTTGTGCAGGTTGAATTAGAACCACATATGGATGGATTAATCTGACATTCATCTATATCTGAAAAATTAGTGCCCATCAATGAATCACTTGTTTTCCAATGCATGTTTTACTATTGTTGAAAGTTAGAGTAAATACAAAAGTTAAGAAAGAACCCACCATTGCATGTGTTATTGATGGCAGTGGAGAGATTTGAGTTTGTTGCAATAAATCCAGGCAAGCAAGAGCAAGAGTAATTTCCTATTTCATTGGTGCAGGTGGAATTCGGACCACAGATGGATGGATAGATCTGGCATTCATCCACATCTGAAAATTAGATAATGCCCATCAATGAATCACATATATTCCAATGCATGGTTTAATAATATTGATTGTCAGAGTATACGCAGATGTAAAGCTAGAACTGATCGTTGCATGTGTTATCTATGCCAATGGAGACATTTGAGTTTGTTGCAATAAATCCAGCTAAGCAAGAGCAAGAATAATTTCCTATTTCATTTGTGCAGGATGTATTAGAACCACATATGTATGGATTAATCTGACATTCATCCACATCTGAAAAATGTACAAATGCCAGACAATCAGTCAAATGTTTACTAGAGCATGGAATACTATTATCGAAGGTTAGAATACACAAAGATTTGAAGCTAGACCCCACCTTTGCATGTATTATTGATGCCAATGGAGAGATCTGAGTTTGTTGCAATAAATCCAGGCAAGCATGAGCAAAAGTAATTACCAATTTCATTGGTGCAGGAGGAATTAGGACCACATATGGATGGTTTGATCTGACATTCATCCACATCTGAAAAATTAGATAATGCCCATCAATGGATGTCAGTGCATGGGTTACTGTTAATCAAGGTTTCAGGTGATAAGTTATCACTTGAGTCAATGAATCAATGGCTCATTCACAACATACAATATGCTCACCACCAAATCTCTCACCACCTATTGTCATAAATATGTAATCTGCAGAAATGGTCATTGAACGAAGTAAAAAAAAAAAAAAAAAAAGAAAGAAATCAGTGAAAAAATATCAAAATGACTGTCTAAATCCCTCTCTTTGGGAAGCCGCAAACACGGACAAGCAGAGTGATATAAAAGTGTTGCAGTCTAAATATCAGCACTCTTAGAGCACTGTTTTGTTAAATTTGAGGACTGGAACTAACTGTATTATCAATTTTAACAAAAGTGTTGGATAAATGAATTTATGTGATCTGTTCAAACACTACAGTTTAGGATACATTCACTTCGCAATAAATGTGAAAATAAATGATATTTCAATACATACTGTATGTATGCAGGAGTAGGCCTTTACTCTTCAAGCAAAAGTACATTACAAGAAAAAAGAACACTGTCACAAAATGTATATGCTTATGGGATTTTTTTTTTTCTCCCCTAACTGCACCAATGTCTCACCTTGGCAGAACTCTCCGTTGGTTGGAAGGGCATTGATACATGTACATGCATCATTAATGATGCCATCACAGGCCTCGTATGAATGACATGTGTCATTTGACCAAACAAACTGACCCTCACATTTACACCGATATTTCGTTTCATTCAAAGAACATACTGTGAAACAGAAGAAGATTATTTACGGTACTGATCATGCATATACTGTATATTCGCTATACAATATTAAAAGGCAGAGAGATGGTAGATAGTAGTAGTTCTGTTCATTTCTGTATTTTTAGTGGTGCCACTAATGACATATGGCAAATGTAAAGACATCAGAAGGATTTTGAAAATGATTATTGTTTTAGGGCTCACCTGTTGACATGTTTAAAGCCATAATTTTAGTACTGTTGTCCGCTTCTAATGGAAGTGTGATGGAGGCCAATGAAGATTTGATCTGTTCGATCCCTACAATTTGGGATACATTCATTTCCACAACCATACTGTATTCCAGTAGCTCTATATATATATATGTGGAAAAATGAATTTGATTTTAATAATTACATGTGCAAGAGTAGACCTTTGTTTTTCAGGTAAAACAATGACAAACCAATATCTCAAAATGAGTGAATAAGACCTGCGCTTCTTCTGTGTCTGATTTGGAGTGACCCTTCTTTGAAGCTAAACTGGAATAGAACAAATACATTTTTAATGCAGACTTTTATGTTTTGTAACATGGAATGAAATTCACTGTTCAGACAAAATTATTTATTTATTTATTTACATATAAATCTTTACCACAACCAAACAGTGTTTTATGGTCATGGTTTCTTTTACTATACATTTGCATCTTATGACTAAACATTAAGTTTTAAATTTAAGAATTTTAAGCAAATCCTAATGGAGATTAAGCTTAGATACCTTGTATTATTTATATTTAAATACATTGTAAATCAATACCAGTTGCACTTGTAACTTCCCTTACCTGTAAATCCATGCTTGTTTCTGGAAAATTAAGTGTTTCCACAACACATACATGGGTCAGCACGATAGCCATGATGATTACTGATAGGTATTTTAATATTGTCCCTGAATCTGAGAAATCAAGAAATTTAACTTCTATGTATAGCCTAGTAAATGTTACTTATTGACAGACAAAACAAAAATCACAAAAAAATAAATAATAATAAAAAAAATGTTTACAGTACGCAACCTCACCATAGAAAGACACCATGTTACAAGTAGCTTTTTACATTTAAACTACTTTAGATGTTTTTTAATACATTTTAAAAAGAGCAATCTGTATTTTGATCTAAGTCTACAATTTTGTTTAGAAATAAAAAAAACATTTATCTGTCTATCTAGCTGTGTGTATATATATACACACACACACACACACACACACACACACACACACACACACACACATATAAGTAACTATAAGTAACTGTATTCCACTACAGTTACAATTTAAATCATTGGTAATTAGAATACAGTTACATTCATAATGTATTTTGATTACTGAAGAGATTACTTTGCATTTTATTGTCATTTGTTTCATTTAATATTTAGTCTTTTCAAATGGAAAAATTTAAACATATAAATGATGCGATCCAAAGTGCATTTGAACAGCAGTGAAACACTTTCTTATGATGTGTTACATTCATACGAGCAGAGAGAGAAGTAAGTTTGAAGTAAGTTTGGAGCAGAAGAAATAGAAATAAACCTTGTGTAAATTGTCAGCTTAATGCTAAGCTAAAATGCTATTTCTAGCCATTTAACATGGACATGTTACCAGGCACGATCATATTTTATTATCAAGAAAATTCACATTAGATCACAATTTTTTTTCTTTCTAGTAAGACCTTTGATATTGGGGCAAAAATCGTATTCTCGATAATAATTTTTGTATTGTTTTCCTGTAAAAATATCTAAAAATCCTTAAAACAAGATCAATTTGATTTATCTTGTTTTAGAAACAACACTGCATAAGATATTTAGGATTTCAGAGAATGTATTTTTAACATGTGTATTTTGTCTTACTGTACTTGCAGAGTTTTTATAGTCAAAACAAGTGAAAAAATCTACCAGTTCTGAGGAAGTAATCCAAAGTATTTTAAATACGTTACTGACCTTGAGTAATCTAAAATTTAATAGAATTTATTAAGAGAAAACCTGAGAAAACCACCCAAATAAAGTTAATTCATATAAATAACGCATAATAATTAATATATTTATAATATAATATGAAGGGCCTATAATAAATATACTGTATAATACGGATTGAAATTCAGTTTAAAATTAATTGCATTACTGTGGTAGATGAATGAAGTATTAATTAGACAATACAAAAAGTGGCTGAAGGACTTAAAGAATATATTGTTTGTTTTATTCTCATTTCATTGAACAAGCCTACAGCAATCTGCTTTGCATTTCGTTCGTCAATGTGTCGAGTTCTCACAGTACGCGTTCTTAAGTCCCGTCTGCACTATTTTTAATTGTCGATCTATGTGCGTGCCTCAGATGGATGCGTTTGGAGCGTCTCAATGGTATTCAGCATCTTAAACGCCACATTTTTTGTCAAGTTAAAAGTAGTGGAAACTTTGAAAATCACACATCGAGATTACTGTATTCTCTATTATCTATCTGAGGATATGCTTCTTCAATGAGCAGTTCCCTTTCGATTATGGTTCACTTGACATTGTGGTAAGCTATGGGGAATTCCTTCAACGACATACACTACCGGTCAAAGGTTTTGAAACACTTTCTTTATTATAATTTTTTTTTTTTTTACATTTTTGAATAATTGTAAAGTCATCAAAAATATGGAATAACATAAATGGAACTATGGGAATTAATTTATGGAACAAAATCCAAAATAAATCAAAACTGTGTTATATTTTAGCATCTTCAAAGTAGTCACCCTTTGCCTAGAATTTGCAGACAAGTACTCTTGACATTTTCTCAACCAACTTCTTGAGGTATCGCCCTGGGATGCTTTTTAAACAGTATTGAAGGAGTTCCCATCTATGTTGGGCACTTATTGTCTGCTTTTCTTTATTATTTGGTCCAAGTCATCAATTTCAAAAACCTTTTTTTTTTTTATTATTAAATTTTAGTTTTATAATGAAATAAATTAATATGGTGGCACAATTATATTTTTGTCTACAAAACTAATTTCAAACATTTAAGAATATGCCTTCAGATCAAAAGATTTTTAAGATCATGAGAAACATTTCAGTCAAGTGTTTCAAAACTTTTGACCGGTAGTGTATGTAGTTGAAGCCCTTGTACAATAACGCCAGTCCTGTGATTGGCAATGGTGTATGAGCCCACACCTTTATGTGCACAGTTGGCCTATATAAGTGGGGATGATGCATGTCCCTTGCAGAATCAGAAATGGACGAGTGGGTGGAAGATGTTGCAGACCCTTCCCCCAGTAAGGGTGAGGAGCGTGCACATGCCACTGATAAAGAGCTGCTTCGTGCACTCTCAATGGCGGTTGAGAAGCTTGGTTTTACAGTGGTCCCCTCCAGTCGAGCCGTAAAAATCTTGCCTGGAAAATGGTTCATGCAGTCCAGTCGCCGTCAAAAGACTGCATCCCAAAGGGCAGCGCCATTCTTCCAGGAGGTCCGGCTTGCACATTAGCTCGCCTCTGTGAAGCCATGCAATCTGTGGCCCGAATGGTCTCTCTGTGTTGTGTTCAAATAAAGAATGTTCTCACAAAAAAGAGAGAAGTGCTCATTACACCTGCACGAGACACTCACAAATTCACGCTGTTCACTCCTCGTCGGAGCTTGTTGGAATGTTACACAAATGTTGTTTCTGTGTGTTGTGTTCGCATAAAGAATGTTCTCACACAAAGGAGAAAAGCACTCGTTACACCTGCATGAGATACACCCACACATTCACACACTGTTCACTCCCCGCCGGAGTTTGCAGGATATTCCACAAATGATGTCTCTACGCAGAGCCATTGCGAGCCCTCAGAGGGCGTGTCCGACTGGGTGCTAAAAACAATCAAACACATCTACACAATCCAGTTTGCACACCGGCCACCTCGCTTTAACAATGTTCTGCCTTCTACGGTTCCATCACGAGATGCCCCATTGTTACGGGCAGAAATTCGACATCTTCTCGCAAAGAACGCAATAGAGATTGTTCTGAAATTCCACACCCACAAAGGGTTTTACAGCCGGTCATTCCAAAAAAAGACGGCAGGCTTCAGCCCATTTTAGATCTGAGATGCTTGAATCAGGTGCTCGCAAAGCACTTATTCAAAATTATAACTCAGAAACAGATCTTATCGCACATCCATCCCCAAGACTGGTTAGTGTCAATAGATCTGAAGGACGCGTACTTTCATGTACAAATTGAACCGCATCACAGGCTGTTCTTGAGATTTGCGTTCGAGGGAACTGCATATCAATTCAAAGCCCTTCCCTTCAGTCTGTCTCTGGCTCCCTGCACATTCACAAAATGTATCTATGCAACGCTGGCCCCATTGAAACTGAACGGCGTGCGCATTCTGAATTACCTTGACGATTGGCTATTACTAGCCCGATCAGAGGCTCTGCTGTGTGACCACAGAGACTTACTACTTTGCCATTTGAACAGCCTTGGTCTCAAATGTCAACTGGGTAAAAAGTAGACTTTCTCCCAGTCAACAGATCTCCTTTTTGGGGGTCCGACTCAAAATAAGTGTGCGAAGCAGGCGTGGCACATCAACCGCCTGGAACTGCTAGCTGTCTTCTTAGCCTTGAAGGCTTTTCATTACGACATAGTGAATCATCATGTTCTGATCGCTCTAACAACATGACAGTAGTAGCTGTGGAGCAGACTTGCTGTAGCGCCAGGGAGCGATGCACGGGGAATGGAGACTTCATACTCAGACAGTCCTGAGGATTTGGGAAGTTTCAGCAAAGCGGAAGTCAACCTATTCGCCACCGTGGAGAACGCGCACAGTCTCCTCTGGTATTCCATGTCCCAAGCCCCGCTGGGGGTGAACGCCATGGCCCACAAATGGCAAGTATGCGTTTCCCCCAGTACGCCTCCTTCATTCTGTCATCTGCAAAGTCAGAGATGACAAGGAAACGGTTCTGTTTGTTGCACCGAATTGGCTCAATCAGTCCTGGTTTCCGGAGATGATGAAGATTCTGTACGGTGGAGACACACGTGTGGCCCTGAACGGAGCACATTGAACATGCCAGAATTGGCTCAGTCAGTAATAAACACCATTCTGCAGGATAGAGCACCTTCCACGAGATGCCTCTATGCACAAAAATGGCATATGCAGTGTATATATATATATATATATATATATATATATATAACAATATTAAAACCACCTGCCTGGGGGGGCCTGGGTAACTCAGCGAGTATTGACACTGACTACCACCCCTGGAGTCGTGAGTTCGAATCCAGGGTGTGCTGAGTGACTCCAGCCAGATCTCCTAAGCAACCAAATTGGCCCGGTTGCTAGGGAGGGTAGAGTCACATGGGGTAACCTCCTTGTGGTCACGATTAGTGGTTCTCACTCTCAATGGGGTGCATGGTAAGTTGTGCATGGATCATGGAGTGTAGCATGAGCCTCCACATGCTGTGAGTCTCCGTGGTGTCATGCACAACGAGCCACGTGATAAGATGCTCAGATTGACTGTCTCAGAATATAAACTCAGCATAAAAAGAAACGTCCCTTTTTCAGGACACTGTATTTTAAAGATAATTTTGTAAAAATCCAAATAACTTTACAGATCTTTATTGTAAAGGGTTTAAACAATGTTTTCTATGCTTGTTCAATGAACCATAAACAATTAATGAACATGCACCTGTGGAATTGTCGTTAAGACACTAACAGTTTACAGACGGTAGGCAATTGAGGTCACAGTTATAAAAACTTAAGACACTAAAGAGACCTTTCTACTGACTCTGAAAAACACCAAAAGAAAGATGCCCAGGGTCTTTGCTCATCCTGGGCATCTTTTCAAAAGAAAAATGCCCAGGGTCCCTGTTGTAAGGCATCACCGGCAACAACGTCGCCTATGGGCACAAACCCACCTTCCCTGGACCAGACAGGACTGGCAGAAAGTGCTCTTCACTGACGAGTCATGATTTTGTCTCACCAGGGGTGATGGTCGGACTCGCGTTTATCGTCGAAGGAATAAGCGTTACACCGAGGCCTGTACTCTGGAGCGGTATCGATTTGGAGGTGGAGGGTCCGTCATGGTCTGGGGCGGTGTGTCACAGCATCATCGTACTAAGCTTGTTGTCATTGCAGGCAATCTCAACGCTGTGCATTACAGGGAAGACATCCTCCTCCCTCAAGTGGTAACCTTCCTGCAGGCTCATCCTGACATGACCCTCCAGCATGACAATGCCACCAGCCATACTGCTCATTCTGTGCGTAATTTCCTGCAAGACAGGAATGTCAGTGCTCTGCCATGGCTAGTGAAGAACCCGGATCTCAATCCCATTGAGCACGTCTAGGACCTATTGGATCGGAGGGGAAAGGCTAGGGCCATTCCCCCAGAAATGTCCAGGAAATTGCAAGTGCCTTGGTGGAAGAGTGGGGTAACATCTCACAGCAAGGACTGGCAAATCTGGTGCAGTCCATGAGGAGGAGATGCACTGAAGTACTTAATGCAGCTGGTGGCCACACCAGATACTGACTGTTACTTTTCATTTTGACCCCCACCCCCCTTTATTCAGGGAAACATTATTCCATCTCTGTTAGTCACATGTCTGTGAAAATTGTTCAGTTTATGTCTTAGTTGTTGAATCTTTTTATGTTCATACAAATATTTAAATATGTTAAGTATGCTGAAAATAAAAGCAGTTGAAAGTGAGAGGACATTTATTTTCTTTGCTGATATTATATATATATATATATATATATATATATATATATATATATATATATATATACACACTACCGGTCAAAACTTTTGAAACACTTGACTGAAATGTTTCTCATGATCTTAAAAATCTTTTGATCTGAAGGTGTATGCTTAAATGTTTGAAATTAGTTTTGTAGACAAAAATATAATCGTGCCACCATTTTAATTTATTTCATTACAAAACTGAAATTTAATTAAAAAAAAAGTTTTTGAAATTGATGACTTGGACCAAATAATAAAGAAAAGCCAATAAGTGCCCAACATAGATGGGAACTCCTTCAATACTGTTCAAAAATCATCCCAGGGTGATACCTCAAGAAGTTGTTTGAGAAAATGTCAAGAGTACATGTCTGCAAATTCTAGGCAAAGGGTGACTACTTTGAAGATGCTAAAATATAACACAGTTTTGATTTATTTTGGATTTTGTTTAGTCACAACATAATTCCCATAGTTCCATTTATGTTATTCTATAGTTTTGATGACTTTACTATTATTCTAAAATGTGAAAAATAAAATTATAACAAAGAATGAGTGTGTGTCTGATTACCAGTTATGTGCTTTATCCCACTACGCCACCACCACTCAGTAAGCACTGGGAAGAGCCATAAAAAGGGCCACACCAGAGACGAGTGGGAGAGAGCTACCTGAGAGAAAAGACTGTATTAAAAGTGTGATCTGATCTGATGAGTGTATTGCTGAAAAGCCACTTTGAGTTTGTTTAATTAAAGTTCTACCTTTGAGTTGCAATCCCAAGTTTCCCGTTTCCTCCTTTTCCACCCTACGAACCTCTTACCAAGCGTATTTAGTTTTACTGTACTGGCAGATTTTTTTTTTATGTTTTTACTTGATTATAGTCAAAAACAATTGAAAAAATCTGCCATTGCTGAAGAAGTAATCCAAAGTATTTAGATTATGTTACTGACAATGAGTAATCTAACGAAATATGTAAAAAATTACATTTTACAGCATGTATTCTGTAATCTGTAGTGGAATACATTTGAAAAGTAACCCTCCCAAACCTACATATATATATATTTACACTGTCGGACAAAAGTTTGGACTAATGTACAGATTTTGCTGTTTCGGAAGGAAATTGGTACTTTAATTCACCAAAGTGGCATCCAGCTGATCACAGAGTATAGTCAGGACATTACTGATGTAAAAAACAGCACCATCACTTTTTGAAAAAAGTCATTTTTGATCAAATCTAGACAGGCCCCATTTCCACCAGCCATCACTCCAACACCTTATCCTTGAGTAATCATGCTAAATTGCTAATTTGGTACTAGAAAATCACTTGCCATTATGTCAAACACAGTTGAAAGCTATTTAGTTCGTTAAATGAAGCTTAACATTGCCATTTGAGTTGCCACAATATGCAATAGAGTGTCATGTCTTAAGGTCAATATTAGGTCAAAAATGGCAAAAAAGAAACAGCTTTCTCTAGAAACTCGTCAGTCAATCATTGTTTTGTGGAATGAAGGCTATACAATGCTTGAAATTGCAAATAATCTGAAGATTGCATACAAAGGTGTACACAACAGTCTTCAAAACAAAGGACAACTGGCTCTAACAAGGACAGAAAAACATGTGGCAGGCCAGATGTACAACTAAACATGGGATAAGTCAGAAGTTTACATACACTTAGGTTGAAGTCAATCAAACTAATTTTTTAACCATTCCACAGATTTAATATTAGCAAACTGTAATTTTGTCAAGTCGTTTAGGACATCTACTTTGTGCATGACACAAGTAATTTTTCCAACAATTGTTTATAGACAGATTGTTTCACTTTTAATTGACTATATCACAGTTCCAGTGGGTCAGAAGTTTACATACACTAAGGGTACATTTACATGACAACGATGTACTAAAATGGAAACGTTTTTCCTTTGCGTTTTTGAAAAGTTACGCGTACAAAAATGCTGTATTATGCATGCCAGGCCAGTAGTTGGCGATGTCACTTTGTAAAGAAACACTACGCACCTGCGCACATAAGCATTCTTCCACAGAGCGGTGAATACAAACAATGAAGATGGCTATCGCTGGTCATAGTAGTGATGCAGTAAATCTACACTTTGATGGAGAAGCATCAATAATCTCAAAATCTTGAGCAGCACAAACACAGTCCTGTAGTCCGCCATTGTAGTTTTGAAGTACTCGCATGCATGCTTAAAGACTGAACACGTAAAGCGCACATGACGTCATCGTTTTCACAAATTCGTGTTTTTGTATGTTTACACGGAGACGATAACGGCATTGTTTTTAAAAACTTGCACTTTGAAACCCGTTTTCAAAAGTTTGCATTTTCAGGCCCCAAAACACCATTGTCATGTAAACGAACAGCCAAAATGCATAAAAAGTTTTCCGTTTTTAGTTGAAAACATTGTTGTGTAAACGGCCCCTAAGTTAACTCTACTTTAAGCAGCTTGGAAAATTCCAAAAAATGATGTCAAGCCTTTAGACAATTAGTTAATTAGCTTCTGATAGGAGGTGTACTGAATTGGAGGTGTATCTGTGGATGTATTTTAAGGCCTACCTTCAAACTCAGGGCCTCTTTACTTAACATCATGGGAAAATAAAAAAAATCAGCCAAGACCTCAGAAAAAAAATTGTGGACCTCCACAAGTCTGGTTCATCGTTGGGTGCAATTTCCAAATGCCTGAAGGTACCACATTCATCTGTACAAACAATAGTACGCAAGTATAAACACCATGGTACCACTCAGCCATCATACCTCTCAGGAAGGAGACACATTCTGTCTCCTTGAGATTAGCTTAGTTTGGTGCGAAATGTGCAAATCAATCCCAGAACAACTGCAAAGGACCTTGTGAAGATGCTGGAGGAAACAGGTAGACAAGTATCTCGACATAACCTGAAAGGCTGCTCAGCAAGGAAGAAGTCAGTGCTCCAAAACCGCCATAACAAAGCCAGACTACATTTGTAAGTGCACATGATGACAAAGATCTTTTTTTCTCTGGAAATTTCCTCTGGTTTGATGAAACAAAAATTGAACTGTTTGGCCATAATGACCATCGTTATGTTTGGAGGAAAAAGGGTGAGGCTTGCAAGCTGAAGAACACCATCCCAACCGTGAAGCATGGGGGTGGCAGCATCATGTTGTGGGGGTGCTTTGCTGCAGGAGGGACTGGTGCAATTCACAAAATAGATGGCATCACGAGGAAGGAAAATTATGTGGATATATTGAAGCAAAAACTCAAGACATCAGCCATGAATTAGGTCTTCCATATGAAGCATACCTCCAAAGTTGTGGCAAAGTGGCTTAAGGACAACAAAGTCAAGGTATTGGAGTGGCCATCACAAAGCCCTGACCTCAATCTGGTAGAAAATTTGTGGGCAGAACTGTAATAGCGTGTGCGATCAAGGAGGCCTATAAACCTTACACCAGTTCTGTCTGGAGGAATGGGCCAAAATTCCAGCAACTTATTGTGAGAAGCTTGTGGAAGGCTACCCAAAAGGTTTGACTCAAGTTAAACTATATAAAGGCAATGCTACCAAATACTAACAAATTGTATGTAAACTTCTGACCCACTGGGAATGTGATGAAATAATAAAAGCTGAAATAAATCATTCTCTCTACTATTATTCTGACATTTCACATTCTTAAAATAAATTAGTGATCCTAACTGACCTAAGACAGGGAATGTTTTCTATGATTAAATGTCAGGAATTGTGAAAAACTGAGTTTACTGTAAATGTATTTGGCTAAGGTGTACAAAAACTTCTGAATTCAACTGTATATATATACAGTATACACACACACACACACACACACACACACACACACACATATATACACAGTCCATTCAGAAAGTATTCAGACACCTTTTTTTCACATTTTGTTATGTTGCAGCCTTATGCTAAAATGCTTTAAATTATTTTTTTCCATATCAATCTGCACTCCATACCCCATAATGACAAAGAAAAAAACATATTTTTGATAACTTTGCAAATTTATTACAACATAAAAAATGAAATATCACATTGACATAAGTATTCATACCCTTAACACAGTACTTAGTTGAAGCACATTTGGCAGCCTCGAGTCTTTTTTGGGGATGATGCGACAAGCTTTGCACACCTGGATTTGGGGATTTTCTGCCATTCTTCTCTGCAGATCCTCTCAAGCTCTGTCAGACTGGATGGGGACCGTCGGTGGACAGCCATTTTCAGGACTCTCCAGAGATCAAGTCCGGGCTCTGGCTGGGCCTCTCAAGGACATTCACAGAGTTGTCCCTAAGTCACTCTTGGGTTGTCTTGGCTGTGCGCTTAAGGTCATTGTCTTTAGGGTCATTGTCTGAGGTCCTGAGCATTCTAGACCAGATTTTCATTAAGGATATCTCTGTATTTTGCTGCATTCAGATTTCCTTCAACCCTGACCAGTCCCCCTGTGCCCTTCACTCCCCTGATTGCTCAGATTGGCCAAGCAGCCAGCTCTAGAAAGAGTCCTGGTTGTTCCAAACATCTTCCATTTAAGAATTATGGAGGTCACTGTGCTCTTGGGAATCTTCAATGCAGCCGAATTATTATTATTTTGTTTTTTTGTAGATTTCCCCAGATCTGTGCCTCAACACAATACTGTCTCTGAGCTCTACAGGCAGTTTCTTTGACCTCATGGCTTGGTTTTTTGCTCTAATATACATTTTCAGTTGTGAGACCTTATATAGACAGGTGTGTGCCTTTTCAAGTCATGTCCAATCAATTGAATTTGTGCCACAAATGGACTCCAATCAAAGTGTAGAAACATCTCAAAGATGATCCAGAGCAATGGGATGCACCTGAGCTAAATTTCAAGTGTCACAGCAAAGGGTCTGAATACTTATGTCGATTTGATATTTCAGTTTTTTCTTTTTAATAACTTTGCAAAGTTATTAAAAATCTGTTTTTTTGCTTTGTCATTATGAGGTATGGAGTGTAGATTGATGAGAGAAATATAAACATTTTAGCATAAGTCTGCAACTTAAAATGTGTAAACAATTATGGGGTCTGAATACTTCCTGAATGCACTGTATATAATGTATGTATATATATATATATATATATATATATATATATATATATATATATATATATATATATATATAGTCTCCACGACCGCTGGTTGGGTTTATCAGAGATTATTTAGGCCAAGACGGGCCACTGATAATATGAATGGGAGAAACTGGAACGCCCAACGCCCAGTAGATGCAGACATGGGAACATTTTTGCAAAATGAAATGACATGCCTTATTACATGTTTGGTTGCAGTTTCCCAGTGAAATGTCCAGCGGGGGGTGCCAAAAGTGAATGAAATGGTGTCGTAATCAAAAAAGGTTTTTAAGGTGAATATAAGACGGAGGTTTTAATGAGTAAAACATACCTCCCTAACCAAAGAAATGTAAACATAACCAAACCAATAGCGAGTTAACTACCACGCAAACCATGCAATTGCGTTGGGCCCCGGATGTTGGGGGACTACGGTCGGATAGCAATACACTCAAGGGGTGACGTTGCAGAGTGGTTCATGTGCATTGTGAAGGTAAAGAGCTGAAGGGTTACCCATTCGCACAACTCCAAACATCTGATGCCACTGAAGTTATTATACATATCTAAAAACACAATGAAGTATCACTGAAATGGTGGTAACAGTGCTTAACCACATTTTATAATAAGGAACATTGTAAATGGTGAAATACATATTGACACTGCAGTGCACTATAATTGCTCGTCAAAAAAAAAAAAAAACAGGGTCAACACGACAGAAATATATTAATATTGTATAAAACAAGCCCTCAAAATAATAATACTAATTCAGCATCATATTATAATAATAAACTTGACTGCATACTAATAAATAATATTAAAATATGAGTGAAGTTGTAGTTTTTGCTCACCCTGTTCATTCACAAAATATTTTGTAAAAATATACTCTGGTGGCCTAAAGTTTGGAATAATGTACAGATTTTGCTCTTATGAAAAGAAATTGGTACTTTTATTCACCAAAGTGGCATTCAACTGATAACAATGTATAGTTAGGACATTAATAATGTGAAAAATTACTATTACAATTTGAATTTAAAAAAGGTACTTCAAAGAGTTCTCATCAAAAAATCTTCCACATGTAACAATGACAGCTTTGCAGATCCTTGGCATTCTATCTGTCAGTTTGTCCAGATACTTAGGTGACATTTCACCCCACGCTTCCTGTAGCACTTGCCATAGATGTGGCTGTCTTGTCGGGCACTTCTCATGCACTTTACAGTCTAGCTGATCCCACAAAAGCTCAATGGGGTTCAGATCCATAACACTCTTTTCCAATTATCTGTTGTCCAATGTCTGTGTTTCTTTGCCCACTCTAACCTTTTCTTTTTGTTTTTCTGTTTCAAAATTGGCTTTTTCTTTGCAATTCTTCCCATAAGGCCTGCTCCCCTGAGTCTTCTCTTTACTGTTGTACATGAAACTGGTGTTGAGCGGGTAGAATTCAATGAAGCTGTCAGCTGAGGACATGTGAAGCATCTATTTCTCAAACTAGACACTCTGAAGTACTTATCCTCTTGTTTAGTTGTACATCTGGCCTTCCACATCTCTTTCTGTCCTATGTAGAGCCAGTTGTCCTTTGTCTTTGAAGACTGTAGTGTACATCTTTGTAGGAAATCTTCAGTTTTCGTTTTTTTTTTTTTTTTTTTTTTTTTTTGGCAATTTCTAGCATTGTATAGCCTTCATTCCTCAAAACAATGATTGACCGACAAGTTTCTAGAGAAAGCTGTTTCTTTTTTTTTTTTTTGCCATTTATGCATTATAGTAAAAGTGTTTCGATATCAAAACATTGCAGTGTGTGAGTAATAGAGCGCAAAAACGTGTTTATAAAGTCAATATCAGCCATTGTATTCGTGATTTGTGTGAAACTAAATAAAATGCACGCACAGATGTTGTAGCGCCTGTAGTGTTAATTTCACCAGGGAACTGCTATGAAACTGCTATTCGGCAAGTAAAAGCCAGTTTGCAAAAACCTAGCTATAGTGAAGTTCATTCTATGAGACTAGGTTGGATTTTAAATATGTTCTTTGATCGTAACCCAGATAGCACAGGTACATCTCCGAGATGTCCGTTTGGAAAGCATCACATTCTAAATAACATCTACTAAACATCTTAAAAAGATCAGATTTACAAACTGTCTTAATCATAAACGTCTCAAAAACATCTACTGAATGTCTTATTGACATCCGAGAGGAAACGTCTTTTAGACATATTGCAAATGAGCAAACAACCTAAAAAAATACATCTTCCAGATGTAAACACACACATCACATAGACTTCTAGGTGAGGTACGTGTGCTATCAGCGAATCTTGACCAACCGATTTGGAGATATCGGTCTTTCCCCATTCAAGTTGAGCTGTACTTTTCTGCCGCTTGTTTACATAGAAAATAGCTGCCCAGCCTGCACAAACGTTCCGCAGAGTGAACTGACTTTCCTTGAAAGGGACTTTGGTTTTATCCACTATTGTGTTTATTTCCCCTCTGTGAAAACCTGGGGCTAACTCCAATCTAATGTAAGCCTCCGTGTGCCCTGCGAGTATTGTCTCATATGTGTCAGTTTGGAACAAAAAGCCACATTATTTTGAATGTTAATGATACCTTGATAACATAGAAGCAAAGTTTATACACATAGCTGATAATATTGTTGCTTAAGCAAAAATTGTGCTTCAAATATAGCCTATTTGTGTCTTTAATTTAATATGAGAAAGTTTATATTAAGTTAAAATGGTTTGGACATAAAATGTCCAAAAAATTAGGCCTACCTGTTTTAAAAATGTATTGCTCGGACGCACCCCACAGGATTACATGATTATAAACGGTGAAATTCAGTGACCATTGATTGTGCCCTTCATTAATAAATGTAATTATTAATAACTTTAAATAACTAATAACTTTAATTGTGCTCTCTTGATCTCACCATAAAATGAATAGCCTACTGAAGTTCCTAGAGGTTATTTTTTATAGAGTGGGCAGGTAACCATTTTGAGACGCAAGATGGCGCCAATTAGCTTGCGTTGGTATGAAGAGCAAAAAACATTACGAGAAACCATTAAGCTCTTGAAAGAGCTATTCTATTGTTATCACCTTTCACACCACTAGCTACGGCCCTGCCTGTTTTTAATAAAAGTGGTTAAAGTGACACCAAATATAATGTGTAGCTTTTTATACCTTTACTGGCCATTTTTCTCATTCAAGTAGGTTAATCAAAATCACTTCATGTTTTCTCAGAACATTAAACTTTTTTCTTTTCTTTTGGCTCATCCAGACACCCTGGTTAAGTCTGTAAAACAGGAAATTCTGTCATATATACATGTAAGAAAACAATAAATGATACAGGCATAAGGCATAACGATAGTATACAGCAGAAATCAATGTTGTGGTCATAAACATGGGGTAACGTCTGAAAATAAAATATACATTTGCATAATGTATAACGTTGTGTAATGTACAGTTACCTGAAGACATGTATTTTTGTTTAAAGACTCCAGTGATCAGCATGCACTCACTAAAAATTAAACGGTAACAATACTGTAAGTGTAGGCTATTTTCACACACTACAATTACACCTATTTCCAGAGGTGGGTAGTAACGTGCTACATTTACTTGAGTAACATTTTGAAAGAAAAAAAAGTACATTTAGAATAGGTTTAAAAGTGGGTACTTTTTACTCTCACTCAAGTAAAGTTCCTGTCGTTACATTACTGGGTTTAATTTTAATTAATGTGTAATTTATTGAGAGATTATTGAATGGAACTTTTACAGAATGGAAGTTCACACAGCTGCGCACACTTTCACAGACTGTCACTCAAGTCGACACTGCAACAGCATCAAACACTTGAAAGTGAAACACTTTCTTTGCACTGCACAGTGAAAAAAAGAATAGTTTCGTCATGCAATGCCTTCATTTAACACCAAGTCAAGCTGATATTTCAAGATTAAAATCTCAGCTTCAACTTAAGGCAGCACACTGAAGTAAATTTTGGCTCTTATGCTAACACAGGCTTTTCTGTGTAATGTGATGGTCATTTTCAGGGTGATTCTGTAACTGGGCTCTTATAACATCAGTTTTTAAGTGTACATTTTTAAATCAGTGCAGCAATATATCAGCACACTTTGTCCCATGTTCCGCATGTCATGAGCAGTATTTACGCATTTACTGGAAACTGTTGCAGCTACTTTGGGTGGATTAACTGTATAAATCATATCACTTTTGAAGATATGGATTTAACTACTGGAGTCTTATGGATTACTTTTATGCTGCCTTTATGTGCTTTTTGGAGCATCAAAATTTTGGCCTACAGAGCTAAAATATACTTCTAAAAATCTTAATTCATGTTCTGCAGAAAAAAAGGCAGACATACATATCTGGGATGACATGAGGGTGAGTAAATAATGAGAGAATTTTCATTTTTGGGTGAACTATCCCTTTAAAGTGATAGCTCAGCCATAATTAAATATTCTGTCATCATTTCCCAACTCTCATGTTGTTCCAAACCTGTGTGACCCTTCGTATTATGTGGAACACAAAATATGTTAGACAGAATGTTAGGGACTGACCGTCTCGGTCACCATTCACTTTCAAAATATGGAGAAAAAAAACATTCACTGAAAGTAAATAGTGACTATTAGACATAGACATATTCGGTCTAATATCTCCTTATTGTGTTGCATGGAAGAAAGAAAGTCATATGGGTTTGGAACAACATGATGGAGAATGATGACAGAATTTCCATTGATAATAATAATAATAATTCTGTAATACATGTTAAATGTGTATTATGTAATGGAATATAGGGGAGTTAATGTCTATTATGTCATTTATGAAAGTAACAAGTCACTCACTACCTGAATACTCTTTTAATTGGATACTTTCTTACTCTTACTCAAGTAATTATTTATGTTAGTACTTCTACTTCTACTTGAGTAATTATTTTTTTAAAATGAGTACAGTTTTTGGCTACTCTACCCACCTCTGCCTATTTCACATAACTCTCAATATCCATATCTGTTCTGGAAAACAGCCATGCACGGTAAGTGAAATAAAGTGAACACCCTGAATCTCTAAGGTCTTTTTTTATTATCTTCCGTGTTTAAATCAATGATGTTTTTTTTTTTTTTTTTTAATTGTGAATCAACAGAATTTAGAAAGAGAATATAATTTGACTCACATTAAGAAAAACCATTATAAAAGGAAAATGATTTTTTGTTATCATTTCAAGTAACGAAATGTATTTACACAAAACATCTAAGGTAAAAACACGTTTGACCAATTGTTGTATTGTTGTATATATATATTATACATTTCAAAATATAGTAATTATTATTATTCCACTGGTACTTGGTCATCACTACAAGATGAAAACATTCGGCGCTTTAAGGAAAACCTTGCTCTGCACCGCTCATGTGACTTTAAAATAATAATTAACAGAATTATAATGACATTACAATCCAAATATTCTTGTTTACATTAATATGCAGGATGTGATTAGAAAGAAAGTCAAGCATTAACAGTAAAATCCTCAGTTAACATATAAATACAAATCTCAGCAAAGTGTCGAGGCAAGAATCTTTCTATGAAAGTACTTCAAAAAAGCCATTTAGAGCACATTTATTTTGACATTTTAAGGAAGAAATAACTCATATATCCCTCTTACCTTCCCTGTTGGCAACTAATGCTGAAATGATATTCTGGACTCTGAAGGAATCTGAACATCAGAGTTTCTCGATGACTGATTTTTGTTTCCTTGTCAAATGATCCACCCACAACATTTTCCTTCTTACATTTTTCTTTTTTTTTTTTTTTTTTAAGAATTGTACATGCATTTGTCAACACAGAGTGCATCTCTCCAAAACTCTTCACACAGGAACTCTTTGCAGGCTCTTTGGGCAAAAAATGGTTGCTTTCAAACTAAATGTATTAAATGATCACATCCTTCAAAAAAAATAAGGAAAAATAATAAGAAATAAAAATATAAATTAAACAGAGAACAGTTAGACTTTAAAACTGAATATTGAAACTGAATAGCTATGGATTGCAAACAAGGATCTATGAAAAAATATATAAATGTATGCTTCACATTTTAAAGCACAAAGGACACATTTTATGCCTTGGAAATTGACATAAAAAGGTAACTTAGAGCACTAGAATTGGCTTTAATAGTTGGGTTTTTATACTCAATTTGATGCTGCAGATGTCTGTGTTGTAAGAAAGTACAGCTTTTCCATGGGCAGAGTATACGTTCGGTCTGCTTAAATCAACATGTAATGTAATAGATCCTCCTGAACTTGTTTTTTTTTAAATTCCATACATGCCTGGGTGTAATTATACACTTTGCTGGTTTGTTTGTCATGCACAGGTAAGAGGAATTGTGAGATAACCCAAGTTCTTTAGAATTTAGTTAAAAGTTAAAATATGATAAGTATGGGGAGGGCTTCAAAAGGCATGATGGTTAAATGACAATGATAAAATGAAATGTATAAATGAGCTTTCATTTACATTATTCAAATCTCATGATAAAGCCTTAAAATGCACACAATTCTAAAATCTCTTTACATTTTGCATGGAGTGGTGGTGGTGTAGTGGGCTAAAGCACATAACTGGTTATCAAAGACAGGTTGCTGGTTCAATCCCCACAGCCATTACTGTTGTATCCTTGAGTAAGGCACTTAACTCCAGGTTGCTCCAGAGGGATTGTACCTGTAATAAGTGCACTGTAAGTTGCTTTGGATAAAAGTGTCTGCCAAATGCATAAATGTAACCTGGACCCCATATAGGCTATATGTGAAGGTTCAGATCATTTGATAGTCAAATTAATTTTGATGTTTCATGCTTGATGCTTTCTTTGGAAACACAGAATACTTTACCTTTTTGTCAGTCCTTTAATACCCTGTGAAGTTGAGAAGAGCCTGTAGTGTTCACTTTAAATTCATTTTCCACATAGGTATGAGGTCAATAAAAATGAGGAAAGAGGCTGTAAAAAAACAACAACTTGTAGATGTCACACAGTCATCAACATAAGTTATGTCAACATGACTTCCTCCTGTCATGTAGTATTGGACTTTCCCTACATATACCTGAGAAATTAATTGTGGAGGTGAGGGCGTGGTCGAGCGCCCGTCTGGGGAGAGAGAAAGCTGTAAGGACAACCACCTGAGATTAATTGTGACTAATTACCATTTCCACGTTCACAGAGAGTCAGGGGAGATAGAAGACGAACCAGTCCACAGAAAGGGGGAGAGAGCCTAGCTGAGAAGTTGCATGTGTGTTGGCCGCTGCCGTTGATCTTTTATATTGTAGAGCCTTGATTTTGTGTGCGTGTGAAGCTGTACCGTTGCGCTGTGAAGCGAACGAGTTTTGAGTTTATTAACAGACATTCCTGTGTTGGAATCGCCCTCTCCCGCTTCCTCCTTTTGATCAAAATACGAACATATGTTACATTCATGTTATAAAAAAAACGTGATAAGATGATCCAGAAAGGTTGCTCTCATTACAAAAGGTGCAAATCTTCACAAACTTGACAAACTTCTTCAATATAAACAAAAATACCAACAAAAACACAAAAATTAATGTCAAGTGATAGGTTGCCACTACATCATCTGGAATGCCTATACCATGCCTATTCATGGATTACATGGAAAAAAAAAAAAAAAAAAAATAATGAAATGAAATGAAGATTCTGTGGTGTGTATATACCAGACACGATTAAGTACTTTTATCATTGATTAAGTTAGTTCAAGCGTGCACTTGAAAAAGTAAGTAAATTCTATGAAACACATAGAAATTAATGCTCTTATGTAAACATTAATTATTATTTTTTGTTATTGCGTCCTCAAGTATCAATGCTAAAATAAAAATATTTATTCGCTGATTTATTCATGCTTTCATGATGTTGTTTTATGCATATTGTTCTGGGCATTCACGGAGTGGGCAATTCGGCCTTAGTATGACTGATTGTCTTGAGTTTGTTGCGTTGAGCCTGACAGATTTCAAAGTTCGTTGGATTGCTTTACGCTGTGTCGTTGGGCCAAGTAAAAATGACAGATAATAACTCCTATCCATTTTTCCAGTGTCTTCTTCACACATAACACATATGAGTTTTTGCAGTCGTTGTGTTTAGGACAACAACGACCATCCGGTGCGAGTCTAAAGAAAACGCTCTGTTGCTCTCCCTCAAACACACGCGTGCGGAGAGAGAGAGAAGCCGCATAAGTCACGTGAAGATGACTGAAATAAAAACTTATGTGGTAGTTTCAAATGGTTTTCTTTCTTTTCTGCCAGTGCTTTATACAGTCATCATGTGTGTAAACGGATCCGTTTAGCAAGATAATTAATTCACGTTGTGTGGTTTTGTCACATTTCATTTTCTGAACATTAACATGGCCGTGTGGTAAAAGTTCCTGTAGATGGCAAGACATTTCTGTGGTTTGGCATGCCAGTAGCCTACTTAACATTCAACACAAACTCAGCAATAAAAGAAACTGACTAACAGAAATGGAATAATGTGTCCCTGAACAAAGGGGAGGTCAAAATCAAAAGTAATAGTCAGTATCTGGTGTAGCCATGTTAGGAATTTTCAGGATTGGCCCCTAAGTATCAAGTCAGGTCTGCAGTCGCTGTCTCGATCCGGATACTCATGAGGGGAGAAATGACACAGACACTTATGCATCAGAGATTTCTCGTACTGTATAGTTCAGCACAGCATTATGTGTTACACTGGCGCCGAAACCGGGGATCTTGAAGTACGCCCCATGGAGTCCTCCCAGTTGGCAGAGATCCTCAAATCCCTCGCTGGCTTACACCAGTCCCACCAACAATCCCTGCTTGAGCTCCGGCAAGATCAAGATCGCCGGTCCTTTGAGATCCTTCGGGCTCAAGCAGAGGACCGGCATGCGATCCGGAGCCTTCTCAGCCAGGAGAGAGCCCCGGCCGCCTCCCCGGACAACTACAGCGCCATGCCCCCACCCACGCTTCTAAAATGGGGGCAGAGGACGACCCGGAAGCTTTCCTCTACTTATTTGAGTGGACCGCTGAGATATGGAGCTGGCCGCGTGATCAGTGGGCAGCCAGGCTCCTCCCGTTGCTGTCCGGGGAGGCCCAGCTCGCAGCACAACAATTGCAGGCGGCGAACCTCCTGGCTTATGAGGACCTGAAAAAGACCATCCTGCAGCGGGTTGGCCGCAGTCCAGAGCATGGTCAACAACTCCAGCCGGGTGTCGCCCTTTCATATCCTTAGTTCGCAATTATAAACGAGCGGTTGTACAGAGTGACACAAGATGCTCAAACGAAGGAAGATACAACCCAGATCTTAATACCATGGAGCCGTCGGAAATGGTGTTCCAGGCGGCTCATTATAATCCTATGGTGGGTCATCTAGGGGAAAGAAAAACACTGAACTGCCTAATAGCTCATTTTTATTGGCCGGGCATTGGCGGCGATGTCCGCAGGTGGTGTGCGGCATGCCGCGAATGCCAGCTGGTGAATCCACTGGCCACACCAAAAGCACATTGCGCCCTCTTCTGCTGATCGAGGTCCCCTTCGAGAGAATTGGAATGGACCTCGTCGGGCCTTTAGAGCGGTCAGCATGCGGACTTCGCTTTGTATTGGTCCTAGTGGACTATGCAACGCGATATCAGGAAGCAGTACCTCTGCGCAACATCTCTACACGCAGTGTTATGGAGGCACTCTTCAAAATATTCTCCCAGGGAGAAATCCTCACCGATCAGGGCACAACTTTTATGTCAAGGACACTACGCGAGCTTTAAGAATTATTGGGAATTAAATCAATCTGCACCAGCATTTACCATCCGCAAACAGATGGCCTGATGGAGCGATTTAATAAAACCCTTAAGAATATGATTCATAAGTTCGCGCATGAGGATGCTAGAAATTGGGACAAATGGCTCGATCCCCAGTTATTCACACTACGAGAGGTCCCGCAAGCCTCCACTGGGTTTTTCCCATTCGAGCTGTTGTATGGCGTGCTTGATGTTATATGCGAAGCTTGGGAGGAGGAACCTTCAAACAGTAAGAATGAAATTCAATACATCCTTGATCTTAGAGCAAAACTCCACACTTTGGGGCAACTAACACAGGAAAAATTTCTCCAAGCTCAAGAACGACAGAGCCAACTGTATGACAGGGGAACTCGGCTGCGGGAATTTGGACCGGGAGATAATGTACTCGTAAAACTTCCCACATCGAGCTCCAAATTACTTGCCAAGTGGCAAGGACCTTTTGAGGTCACACGACGAGTGAGGAATCTCGATTATGAGGTAAAGCGAACCGATAGAGTCAAATATATCACTTCAACCTCTGGAAATTTTGGAGGGAGGCGGTCTCTGTGACATTGGCTACGGTAGTCCCAGAGAGGGCGGAGCTCGGGCCGGAGGTGAAAACAAAACACAATCATTTCACCCCCGTCACTTGCGGAGACCACCTCTTTAAAGTCAGCTCGCAGAGGTTGCCAATTTGCAAAAGGAGATTGCAGACATATTTTCCCCTCTACCGGGTTGTACGAACCTCATACAGCACCACATCGAGACTGAGCCAGGGTTGGTGGTACGTAGCCATCCCTACGGATTGCAGAGCACAAAAAGAAAATTGTCCAGGAAGAATTGGATGCAATGCTCGATATGGGGGTAATAAAGGAATCCCACAGTGATTGGTCCAGCCCGGTTGTTCTAGTTCCTAAGAGCGATGGGTCTGTATGGTTCTGTGTGGATTATAGAAAAGTCAACGCGGTGTCTAAATTTGATGCATACCCAATGCCTCACATTGATGAGTTGCTCGATCCGTTGGACACTGCTCGATTTTATTCTATTATATTTGACAAAGTGTTATTGGCAGATCCCCTTGACACCAATTTCCCATGAAAAAACAGACTTCTCTATGCATTTGGATTACACTAATTCGTGACGCTTCCGTTCGGTTTGTTTGGAGCCCCGGCTACGTTTCAGCATCTCATGGACCGAATCCTCAGACTGCATTCAGCTTACACCACTGCCTACTTGGATGATATCATCATTTACAGCAATGATTGGCAGTGGCACATGCAGCATCTGAGGGCAGTTCTGAGATCGCTGTGACGAGCAGGACTCACAGCAAACCCCAAGAAGTGCACGATTGGGTGGGTGTAGGTACGGTATCTGGGGTTCCACTTGGGCCACGAGCAGGTGCGTCCACAAATTGACAAGACTGCGGCGATTGCGACCTGCCCGAGACCCAAGACCAAAAAGGGGGTGAGACAGTTCCTGGGGCTGGCTGGCTATTATAGGAGTTTCGTGCCTAATTATTCAGATGTCAACAGCCCGCTGACTGATCTCACTAAAAAGGGAGCTCCAGACCAGGTCCAGTGGACGGAGCAGTGTCAACAGGCGTTCATGCAGGTTAAAGCCGCACTTTGCGGGGGGCTGCTTTTACATTCACCCGATTTCTCCTTTTGTCTTGCAGATGGACACTTCAGACAGAGGGCTGGGGCCATGCTCTCGCAGGTGTTGGAGGGGGAGAGTGCCCAGTGCTGTACATTAGCCGCAAGCTCTCGCTGAGGGAGACTAAGTATAGCACCGTAGAAAAGGAGTGTCTCGCCATCAAGTGGGCGGTCCTCACTCTCCGGTACTACCTGTTGGGATGGGCCTTCACCCTCTACTCGGATCACGCCCCACTCCAATGGCTCCAACGCATGGATCACCCGTTGGTATCTGGCTCTTCAGCCATTTAAGTTCAAGGTGGTCCACAGACCGGGAACACAGATGGCTGTCGCTGACTTCCTTTCCATAAATGGGGGGGAGTGGTAGACAGGCCGGATTTCTCCCCGGCCTGAGTCCGGAGGTGGTGATATGTGGCAGCGGGGGCGTGGTCAAGCATCCATACGGAGAGAGAGAAAGCGGTAAGGGCGCTTGCACCTGAGCTAGATTATGTTTAACACCTGTTTCTAATTCCAGTGAGCATGGGGAGAGCGGCATATAAGCAGCCATGCCACCAGCAGAGAGGAAGAGAGAGTCTGGCACATGGAAGGCCATGGTGATCCTGAAGATGCTACATTTAATCTGTTATGTTTGTGAAGCTGATGTGTTTAAGTTACTACGTGCCTGTAAAGCTAATGTGTTTAAGTCTACGTGCCTGTGAAGCTGACGAGTTTGTGAAGTTTGATAAGCACTGAAGTGGCCGATTAAAGGTCCTAACTGAGCCTGGAAAAACCTGCTTCCCTGTGTTCTCCTTCCCTTCTGTTTGTGAGCTGTGTTACAGCAGCTAAGCTGCTGTTGCTTTGACAATACAAATGTACAATTACTTGTCTTGCCAATTAAGCACCAACTGAAAGTGCTGCAGGCCCAGCCATGTAAAGTGACCATTTTTAATGAAAAATTATACAAAAACATATTACTTTCCATACAAAGTAATGATATAGCAATGATCAATAATAAAATAATGTAACTTTATTTTTTTTTTATTTTTTTTTCTCCCCAATTTGGTATGCCCATTTCCCAATGTGCTCTAGGTCCTCATGGTGGCATAGTAACTCGCCTCAATCCTGGTGGCAGAGAACGAATCTCAGTTGCCTCCACGTCTGAGACCGTAAATCCACACATCTTATGACGTGGATTGTTGAGCGCGTTATTGTGGCGACATAGCGTGTGTGGAGGCTTCACGCTATTCTCCACGGCATCCACGCACAACTCACCACACACCCCACCGAAAGCGAACCACATTATAGTGACCATGAGGAGCTTATCCCATGTGACTCTACCCTCTCTAGCAACTGGGCCAGTTTGGTTGCTTAGGAGACCTGGCTGGAGTCACTCAGCATGCCCTGAATTCGAACTCGTGACTCCAGGGGTGGTAGTCAGCGTCTTTACTTGCTGAGCTACCCAGGCCCCAAAAGTCATATTCTTGATAATAATTTTTTATTGTTTTCCTGTAAAAATATCTACAAATCCTTAAAACAAGATCAGTTTGATTTATCTTGTTTTAGAAACGACACTGCATAAGATATTTAGGTTTTTCAGAGAATGTATTTTTAACTTGTGTATTTTGTCTTACTGTACTGGCAGAATTTTAAAGTCAAAACAAGTGAAAAAAAATCTAAAAGTGCTTAAGAAGTAATCCAAAGTATTTAGAATGCGTTACTGACCTAGAGTAATCTAATGAAATACATTACAAATTACATTTTACAGCATGTATTCTGTAATCTGTAGTGGAATACATTTCAAAAGTAACCCTCCCAACCCTGATTAGATATGATATATTAATACTGATTCTGCTACCAGACTGTAAATAAAAAATAGCCATTTTTTATTCAAAGTCTAATTTTGTGATAAATTTTAAAGGGCTTATAAAAGCTAGTAAAGTTATCCAGTGAAGAGTACTAATGCATGCAGGGCCGAACTAGGCAGATACCCCCTAATTATTCATATTGAAAAACGATCCCTCAAATTCTGGGCACATCTAAATTCAAGTTCCCTAACACACTGCAACATGATGCCTTTGAAACCCAAGAGTTGAATCCTAAAACCAGTCCGCTTTGTCAGCTGGCTCTGAAACTCACAAACCCACTAACAACTAACAAACACCAGTATCAGACAAGCACAGACCACTCCAAAAGTGTCTTAAATAAGCATCTCTACATGTATGGCAGCCATTCCATTCCAGTGTCTGTTGAATTCCTGCTTGAATTTTTGAGCCAGGAGTGGCATAAAATCACCCAACAGCAGTGTGAAAGACTGAATGAATCAGTGATTGAAAATCAGGGTTATTCCACCAAATATTGATTTCTGAACTCTTCCTGAGTTAAAACATTAGTATTGTGTTGTTTATAAATGAATATGAACTTGTTTCCTTTGCATTACTGAGGTCTGAAAACACTGCATTTTATTTTGTTTTGTAATTTTGACCAGTTGTCATTTTCTGTAAATAAATGCTCTAAATGACAATATTTTTATTTGGAATTTGGGAGAAATGTTGACAGTAGTTTATAGAATAAAACAAATTCCCGTAGCCGAGTTCCCCTGTCATACAGTCGGCTCTGTCGTTCTTGAGCTTGGAGCAAATTCTCCTGTGTTAGTTGCCCCAAAGTGTGGAGTTTTGCTCTAAGATCAAGGATGTATTGAATTTCATTCTTACTGTTTGAAGGTTCCTCCTCCCAAGCTTCGCATATAACATCAAGCACGCCATACAACAGCTCGAATGGGGAAAACCCAGTGGAGGCTTGCGGGACCTCTCGTAGTGTGAATAACTGGGGATCAAGCCATTTGTCCCAATTTTTAGCATCCTCATGCGCAAACTTATGAATCATATTCTTAAGGGTTTTATTAAATCGCTACATCAGGCCATCTGTTTGCGGATGGTAAATGCTGGTGCAGATTGATTTAATTCCCAATAATTCTTAAAGCTCGCGTAGTGTCCTTGACATAAAAGTTGTGCCCTGATCGGTGAGGATTTCTCCCTGGGAGAATATTTTGAAGAGTGCCTCTGTAACACTGCGTGCAGAGATGTTGCACAGAGGCACTGCTTCCTGATATCACGTTGCATAGTCCACTAGGACCAATACAAAGCGAAGTCCGCATGCTGACCGCTCTAATGGCCCGACGAGGTCCATTCCAATTCTCTCGAAGGGGACCTCGATCAGCGGAAGAGGGTGCAATGGCGCTTATGGTGTGGCCAGTGGATTCACCAGCTGGCATTCGTGGCATGCCGCACACCACCTGCGGACATCGCCGCCAATGCCTGGCCAATAAAAACGGCTATTAGGCAGTTCAATGTTTTTCTTTCCCCTAGATGACCCACCATAGGATTATAATGAGCCGCCTGGAACACCATTTCCGACGGCTCCATGGTATTAAGATCTGGGTTGTATCTTCCTTCGTTTGAGCATCTTGTGTCACTCTGTACAACCGCTCGTTTATAATTGCGAACTAAGGATATGAAAGGGCGACACCCGGCTGGAGTTGTTGACCATGCTCTGGACTGCGGCCAACCCGCTGCAGGATGGTCTTTTTCAGGTCCTCATAAGCCAGGAGGTTCGCCGCCTGCAATTGTTGTGCTGCGAGCTGGGCCTCCCCGGACAGCAACGGGAGGAGCCTGGCTGCCCACTGATCACGCGGCCAGCTCCATATCTCAGCGGTCCACTCAAATAAGTAGAGGAAAGCTTCCGGGTCGTCCTCTGCCCCCATTTTAGAAGCGTGGGTGGGGGCATGGCGCTGTAGTTGTCCGGGGAGGCGGCCGGGGCTCTCTCCTGGCTGAGAAGGCTCCGGATCGCATGCCGGTCCTCTGCTTTAGCCCGAAGGATCTCAAAGGACCGGCGATCTTGATCTTTTACTTGGCCCAACGACACAGCGTAAAGCAATCCAACGAACTTTGAAATCTGTCAGGCTCAACGCAACAAACTCAAGACAATCAGTCATACTAAGGCCGAATTGCCCACTCCGTGAATGCCCAGAACAATATGCATAAAACAACATCATGAAAGCATGAATAAATCAGCGAATAAATATTTTTATTTTAGCATTGATACTTGAGGACGCAATAACAAAAAATAATAATTAATGTTTACATAAGAGCATTAATTTCTATGTGTTTCATAGAATTTACTTACTTTTTCAAGTGCATGCTTGAACTAACTTAATCAATGATAAAAGTACTTAATCGTGTCTGGTATATACACACCACAGAATCTTCATTTCATTTCATTTTTTTTTTTTTTTTTTTTTTTTTCATGTAATCCATGAATAGGCATGGTATAGGCATTCCAGATGATGTAGTGGCAACCTATCACTTGACATTAATTTTTGTGTTTTTGTTGGTATTTTTGTTTATATTGAAGAAGTTTGTCAAGTTTGTGAAGATTTGCACCTTTTGTAATGAGAGCAACCTTTCTGGATCATCTTATCAAGTTTTTTTTTATAACATGAATGTAACATATGTTCGTATTTTGATCAAAAGGAGGAAGCGGGAGAGGGCGATTCCAACACAGGAATGTCTGTTAATAAACTCAAAACTCGTTCGCTTCACAGCGCAACGGTACAGCTTCACACGCACACAAAATCAAGGCTCTACAATATAAAAGATCAACGGCAGCGGCCAACACACATGCAACTTCTCAGCTAGGCTCTCTCCCCCTTTCTGTGGACTGGTTCGTCTTCTATCTCCCCTGACTCTCTGTGAACGTGGAAATGGTAATTAGTCACAATTAATCTCAGGTGGTTGTCCTTACAGCTTTCTCTCTCCCCAGACGGGCGCTCGACCACGCCCTCACCTCCACAATTAATTTCTCAGGTATATGTAGGGAAAGTCCAATACTACATGACAGGAGGAAGTCATGTTGACATAACTTATGTTGATGACTGTGTGACATCTACAAGTTGTTGTTTTTTTACAGCCTCTTTCCTCATTTTTATTGACCTCATACCTATGTGGAAAATGAATTTAAAGTGAACACTACAGGCTCTTCTCAACTTCACAGGGTATTAAAGGACTGACAAAAAGGTAAAGTATTCTGTGTTTCCAAAGAAAGCATCAAGCATGAAACATCAAAATTAATTTGACTATCAAATGATCTGAACCTTCACATATAGCCTATATGGGGTCCAGGTTACATTTATGCATTTGGCAGACACTTTTATCCAAAGCAACTTACAGTGCACTTATTACAGGTACAATCCCTCTGGAGCAACCTGGAGTTAAGTGCCTTACTCAAGGATACAACAGTAATGGCTGTGGGGATTGAACCAGCAACCTGTCTTTGATAACCAGTTATGTGCTTTAGCCCACTACACCACCACCACTCCATGCAAAATGTAAAGAGATTTTAGAATTGTGTGCATTTTAAGGCTTTATCATGAGATTTGAATAATGTAAATGAAAGCTCATTTATACATTTCATTTTATCATTGTCATTTAACCATCATGCCTTTTGAAGCCCTCCCCATACTTATCATATTTTAACTTTTAACTAAATTCTAAAGAACTTGGGTTATCTCACAATTCCTCTTACCTGTGCATGACAAACAAACCAGCAAATGTATGGTATTAAAAAAAATAAAAATAAAATAAAAATAAAAGTTCAGGAGGATCTATCACATTACATGTTGATTTAAGCTGAAAGAACGTATACTCTGACATACACTCGAATATGAGGAAAAATATAATTAAGCACTACATAAACAATTGAACAGTACATGAAAAAACAATTGGAAAATCAAATGTCCTCCTTAGTATATAACTTTAATAAAAACTATTTAAAAAAAATCATGACAAAAAGGTTGAACTTTAATTTGTAGATTTCTCAGGTTACATGATAATTAACAATAATAAATGTCTTGGTTACATGTGTTACATTTTAAAACAGCCATTAGAATACATATTTCTAAGCTTCTGCTCCAATAATTATATTTCTGAGACTAAATGCTTTTGTCCTTTTGTGTTTCCAAACAGCTCATCTGACTCTCTCCTCCAGGAGCTCCAGAACACATACCAGCAGCTATTTGTACCCACATTTCTAAAGTTTAAAAGTCAAATGACCAAATACACCCTGCTACTGGGATACAACTGAGTTTAATCCCAAAGTTTCACATCTAGCACCAGAGTGTCTTAATTAGATTGAACAGTTTAACATACATTCTGTCTGTACCACATATCAACATCTGTGCAATATGAATACTGTAACGCTACATTTTATATTGTGGAATTACATTTTTGGTGTCTCTTAAGCCTGTGTGAAATTACACAGAAATTAACATTAATTAGCAATCAGACTTGTTTTTATTTTTGTTTTTAACTCTTTTCTTGGAAAAGCATGGAAAGTATAATGAATGCACATTATCAATATCATGAATTGCATCATAACCAGTAGGAATGATTTTTCAATGCCCTTGAAATCACATAAAACACAACTTAAATAACAATTTTAATCTAAAACGCTACAGTTGTAATTCTTGTGAATGTAGAAAATAAACAAGAGGAATAAAGATACCTTGTTGATTTGGATTTATTCATTTGTAAGTGTTATAAAAAAGTAACATGATGCCAAAGGAATGAATGTTTGATTTAACAATTTACAGAACTGGTTCATAAATTACATTATATAGCTTTTGAGATAGACATCATGCTGAGGTGTGTGCAAGAATATGCTGCATGTTAGAGAGGTTTTAGCATTGACACCAACTGTGTCCATTCAGGAGGACACATAAAAGATGCTCCAAGAGAACACTTCATCCACGCTATATCAATGCTAGGGCAAGGAGTGTCTTTTAGAATGCAGAGAGACTCCTGTCTGAACATTCCAGAGATTTTGAAACTGCGTGCATGTCTGACAGAATGAGACAATGTAATGAAGTGAGAGCACATTCGTGAGTCTGTCACTATTGTTTTGTAGCTGACAATGAGCAAGATATTATAGAGGTCTATAGGAGGTCAGGCAAGTGGCTATAGACAGAGTCAAGCAAGGTCTGGCTTGCTTCTTGGCTCTTTACCCCAGCGATCTCGAACAAGCAGTCCAGCTTGTCCTCGTCCATCGGGATCTCCTCGATGACATGGAGCTCTTCAGGGTTGAGAATGTGCAACATATCATCAAAGATGGGCTGCAGGTCACAGGAGTCCAAACGCACCTGCCGTAGCACCGTGTCCTTTTTCTCTGCGGGACAGAAGAGTGCAGCGTTGCCGTTAACACAACAAATATTTTAGGCTTTATTACTCACATACTCTAAAAAATTGTCTGTTTTGATATGGACAGTATGGATATTGTGATTGTGGATAGTTAGAAGGGAAAAATACATTGGATTGCTTTGAAAAGGGATGAGAAAACACTTCCAATATCTTTTTGGGGAAATCAACCAATGAATTAATTATTTTAAATCATTATTTTAAATTTAAGAAGACTAAGCATTAATGTATTATACATAAGACATTTAAAATATAAAATGTATTATAAGAGTATAATCTACAATATGACACAAAAAAATTATGCATGATTCCAGCTGTCCAGATGCAGACAGATGTTAACAAACAGGAAAAGCTAGGCATAAATATTTCCAGCTGTTCTCATGTTTATCCATGTACGTTTACCTTTGGTTATAAAAGAGCCTGTCCGGCTGAGGGCAGAGTCCTTGCTGGAAGTGGAGTCACAACGCAGCAGCGGCTCAGATTCATCAGTAAAGAAGCCCTTGGTGCGCTCCATCGGGGACTGCTCTACCACAACACCAGGTGACTCTAAAGGCTTATGGCTGGGGCTCAGAAAATGGCTTACATTCACAGCCATCATTAGTGTGTTCAGGTCAACCTATAGCAAAATTCATAATACATGTTAATGTCTTCTCTGATAAAGCATAAGACAAGAACCTATACAATGAATACATGTTTAGAGATACTTTTTAAAGCTAAATTGTGTAATTTCTGGGCCACTAGCAAAATTATTTCCTAAACACTCCCCCTGTCTGCTATTGGGTAGACAAACAGAAAGCCCCACCCCAAATTCACACCATTGTTTGAGCCAATACTCAAACAAACTTAGAAATGGCTTACTTTTAGTGTCTCTGCATATTAAGCTTGGATAGGAGAAAGTATTATAACTATATACATATACACATATATATATATATATATATATATATATATATACACATGTCAACTTTAATGTTGTTCTGGACCCACAAGAAGCATCCTTGTCTGGACAAACAACATTTTCTTGGAAGAACTATTAAGCGAATAATACATTTGTAAGAATAAGGCTCTTTTCTGCAAGCGCCACAATGTGTGGGGACTACAAGTGTGTCACTATGTGCCCGAGGCGGAGTTAGCACAAAGGGTTCAGCCTTTGCTGCCCTGGACCACCCACATGAGTCCTGTCCCTGTTGCCCTTTGCATCAAGAGAGGGTTACACAATGGGTACAGATGAAAAAGATTATATCAAGTCAGAAATTCACTGCCCACACAGCACATGGCTTATGTTACACTCAAATAGCCCCCTGTATGCAAGTCATTCATCGTTATGCCAATGTGTTGGAACATTTATGATGCATTTCCGGAAATGCGAGTCATTTTACAAGATGTCTGTACAGTCTGGAACTGTGTTTTGACCATTACCCCAGAGTGGTACTGTAATTTATCATGCATTAGACACTAAAGAACAACATGGGCACTATTTTTGCACACTATGCATATTGTTTGACCTTCCTAAAAAAGCATACAAAGTATAATCCATATGCTGGCCTACTTTTAGGGCATTTGTGAGTAGGGCAACACTTCTTCTTTCTCGTCACATACTGTAAGTTACTTAAGGAAGCGTATTATAAACTGGGAAGGTACCCAGACCTAAGAAGTGGCACATTCAAATTACAGGAAGGACAGAAACCACCCCAATTCCCAAAAATGTCCTGTAGAATCAGAAGTGAATAATCAATGCCATGAAGAACAGCATCCCATTTAGTCATTCATTAGTCACCCCACACAAAGGAAAACAACTCCGAATTGCAAGAACGCACAAGTAAACTGGCAAAACAGAGGTCAAGTTCATATATGAGTAATGACGCAATGCTAATAAAAAACTTTGGCATTTATCTGTCTGAAAAATAATTGCCATTTCCTGATAATCTGATATTTTATTACACAATAAGTTAACTGCACTAATTAAATGCACAACATTTATGCAATCATGTTGTTTATGTGATGACTTACTATATGGCTATTTGGGGTAACATTGCCAATAATTTGTGTAGGAAATGAGCAACAAATTGAGCCCCATCTGCTATTTTGGCTATTTTGGCTGATGCTGTGACTGATGCTGTGACTGTTGCTGTCTTTCATTGTACATAGTGTGTGAACAGATTTCAAAGAATGTTACCTTTAGACTAAGGTTATAGGTCAGGTAACTAAAGTTTTACAGGAACACTCATTCTTATGATATAACATTTATCATGCTCTATGTCAGGGGATTTCAACTTTTACAGACCCAGAAAGCCCCACCAAGACTGTCAGCCAACATCAGAGTAAAAAATCTCAGTAACACTTTATAATTACTTTAACTTTTATAATTACTATAATTAGTGTTGGGTTCGAGTCAACACCTTAGTCGAGTCCATGACACCCCTTAAGTTAAGATTACCAGTAGTGAAAGTAAGCTTTTTTTGTTTTTCTTTTACTTAAGGGGTTTCTTGCAAATGGGCCTCTGTCTTTTACCAATCAAGTTCGAGGCAAGTCCGAGACCAAAGAGATCAGAGCTGGACTCAAGATAAGTTCATAACAGCCGAGTTCAAGTCAAGTCCAAGTCCAAGTGAATCTATTCATGCATTTTCATTCAAATTACAATTGTAAAATCTTTAAAGCTTATTTTAACCTTCACAACTAAGAAAACAATGTGTCAATATCAGGGTTGCAACTATCCATTTATGGATATAGTTGGACTCGAGACTCTCATGTCTGGACTCAATTAACCCAACTCTAACTATAATACCTTGTTATTTCATAGTACGTCCTTATACAGTTGTGCTCAAAAGTTTGCACACCCTTGGAGAATTGGTAATATATGTACCATTTTTAAAGAAAACATGAGTGAGCAGGCAAAACACATTTCTTTTATTTCTTATGGGATTCATATTCAACTGTAGGTTATAACAGAATGGCACAATCATAAAACAAAACATGGCAACAAAGAAAAAAGTCTGCATACCCTTAGTTCTTAGTACTGTATATTACCCCCTTTAGCATCAATGACAGCATGCAGTCTTTTGTAATAGTTGTCTATGAGGCCCCAAATTCTTGCAGGTGGTATAGCTGCCCATTCGTCTTGGCAAAATGCCTCCAGGTCATGCAAAGTCTTTGGTCGTCTTGCATGAACTGCATGTTTAATATCTCCCCAGAGTGGCTCGATGATATTAAGGTCAGGAGACTGTGATGACCACTCCAGAACCTTCACCTTTTCCTGCTGTAACCACTGGAGGGTCAACTTGGCCTTGTGCTTAGGGTCATTGACATGCTGGAAAGTCCAAGGGCGTCCCATGCGCAGCTTTCATGCAGAAGAATGCAAATTGTCTGCCAGTATTTTCTGATAACATGCTGCATTCATCTTGCCATCAATTTTCACAAGATTCCCTGTGCCTTTAGAGCTCACACACCTCCAAAACATCAGTGAGCCACCACCATGCTTCACAGTGGGGATGGTATTCTTTTCACTATAGGCCTTGTTGACCCCTCTCCAAACATAGCACTTATGGTTGTGACCATAAAGCTCTATTTTGGTCTCATCACTCCAAATTACAGTGTGCCAGAAGCTGTGAGGCATGTCAAGGTGTTGTCGGGCAAATTGTAATTGGGCTTTTTTGTGGCATTGGCAGAGTAAAGGCTTCTTTCTGGCAACTTGACCATGCAGCTCATTTTTGTTCAAGTATCGTCGTATTGTGCTCCTTGAAACAACCACACCGTCTTATTCCAGAGCAGCCTGTATTTCTCTTGAGTTTACCTGTGGGTTTTTCTTTGTATCCTGAACAATTCTTCTGGCAGTTGTGGCTGAAATCTTTCTTGGTCTACCTGACCTTGGCTTGGTATCAAGAGATCCCTGAATTTTCCACTTCTTAATAAGTGATTGAACAGTACTGACTGGCATTTTCAAGGCTTTGGATATCTTTTTATATCCTTTTCCATCTTTATAAAGTTCCATTACCTTGTTACACTGGTCTTTTGACAGTTATTTTCTGCTCCCCATGGCTCAGTATCCAGCCTGCTCAGTGCATCCACATGAGCGCTAACAACCTCATTGACTATTTATACACAGACACTAATTGCAATTTAAAAAGCCACAGGTGTGGGAAATTAACCTTTAATTGCCATTTAAACCTGTGTGTGTCACCTTTTGTGTCTGTAACAAGGCCAAACATTCAAGGTTATGTAAACTTTTGATCAGGGCCATTTGGGTGATTTCTGTTACCATTATGATTAAAAAAGGAGCCAAACAACTATGTGATAATGAATGGCTTCATATGATCACTATCCTTAAATAAAAGACAGTTTTTATTTGCATGATCAGTCATATTTTCAAAATCAATGCCAAAATTTCACAATTTCTGCCAGGGTATGCAAACTTTTGAGCACAACTGTACATCTAATATTCCACCATTAAACTGTATTATATAATATATACACTCTCTGTGCACTTTATTAGGAACACCTGTACACTTATTTATGCGATTATCTAATCAGCCAATCGTGTGGCAGCAGTGCAATAAATTCAATAAATGTTCACATCAGCATCACAATGGGGAAACAATTTGACCTCAGTGACTTCAACCGTGGTATGATTTTTAGTGCCAGATGGGCTTGTTTGAGTATTTCTATCATGCACAACAGTCTCTAGAGTTTACTCAGAATGTTGCCAAAAACAAAAAGCATCCAGTGAGTGGCAGTTCTGCAGATGGACACTTCTTGTTGATGAGAGAGGCCAACAGAGAATGGCCAGACTGTTTTGAGCTGACAGAAAGGCTACGGTAACTTAGATCACCACTCTGTAAAATTGTTGTGAGCAGAATAGCATCTCAGAATGCACAACACATCAACCTTGAGGCAGAAGGACTACAACAGCAGAAGACATGTCAGGCACTTTATTAGAAGGACCACAGTGTTCCTAACAAAGTGCTCAGTGAGTGTATGCACACATATGCATATTATATCAGTTTTGAATAAACCATATCAGTCAACCACTGCTCATTACAATTGACTAATACAAACTAGAAGCTGTTCATCAGTTTACAGCTGGGCTCCCACATCACTGATGAAATCAAACAAAAGCATTGTTTTAACCACACAAGCAACGGTTCAGACAATGCATATCACAGGATGAAGCTCATTGGCCTATGCTGTACCACAACACACAGATACGGAAAATGTGTCAGGATCTGTCACTTCCACACTGGTTTTATTAGCCACAGCTGCTCCAGACTCAACAAGACCACCTACTGCGGACAACACATGGTCAACATCTGACCAAAGAAAGCTTGGTAGCAGTACTCTTAACAATATACATCAAAATATCTTATAGTGCCAGAGCAGTGGCCTTGTGGTAGTTTTCACCCTGGTGACATTTCACCCTGGTTAAGTCCGTCCCAGGTCATGTTCCCATCCCGATCCCCTCTTTCTGTCAACCCTTGATTTCCTGTCTCTCTACTGTTTCTATCAACAAACAAATGAAAAAATTAAATAAATACAAAATGCCCAAAAAATTATTTAATAAATACAAACAATTTGATTTCTTCTTTATGACTAGTTGGAAAAGCTGTTGAAATACTGTACATGAATGTATTTATAAAAATAGTAACATAAGTCAAGACTGAGTGCTGGCGGGTGACAGCTTTCGGACTGCGTTTAAAAGTCCTCAGGCTCTTTGGCATGCTTCCACAACAAGTGGAGCACTAGATGTGTTTATCCTCGGAGGGTCCTTATCCGAGGTTTACTGGCACAGTATGTTAAGCCCAAGTGGCCTGACTTTGCATACTTTGACTGTGAATTGATATTAATGTCTTTCTCTCAGTTTTAAAGCATTTGTTCAGAAGTTGCTAGCAGACCTATGAAATTAAAAGGTAGAAGCTAAACTTTCTAAAGAATTTAATCTTTTCTCATTAAATGTCGATTTTTATTGGCTGCTCAACATATGACTTCAGATTTGAGTAGTACACCATACACTACAAGATTTCCTCTATAGTTGGCTCTATCAAATATCCTCTGACTAAATGGAATCATTTCACTATCTGTCCAATTTGATAAAATTATATTCTGAAAAAATAATTCCAGAGTAACTGAATCATCTCTGTCTTAATTCAGTGCATCCTGACCTCGTGTGAACTCAAACCATTAATCTTCCGCATCTGTTCAAATATAGCATCAAAACTTTTCATGTAATGTTACTACTTCTCATTCAGGGAAATAGCCAGAGTGAAATTTACCAGTATTTTAGAACAGGTCGTGTTCACCCATGACCTCTAAACTGAAAATTGCAGTTAATTTTCTGGAAAAGGCTGCATGTGTAAAAGTGACTAATGGCAGAAATTTGGTCTGTCAAACAACAGTGAGCATTGTTTGGGGTCAGACACACAGGCTTAAAGACCTAGAAGACAGACTATTGGACTACTTTCTTTAAAATACCAGCATCTGCCTCTGTCTTGCCATGTGTAATTCATTCACCTTTTCGGAGGTTACAGTTTGCGTGCTATGGCAATGCAGAGCATGGGATACATGTGATTTCATCTGGAACATGTGGCTCTGATGAGCGCAAGCAAATGGAGCTCTTTCTACTAATATGTTTCACCCCCACTGAGGTACCATTGTTGTTCAGCATAACTAATTCAATATCAGATCTCGTGAGTCGTGAGTAGCCACCAGTCCAGTCTCACATCATATTTTTCATCGTGAGAAACAGAAAATGTCCCTACCAGACTGGGTAATTCTCATGTTCTGTGGTTCACCACTGATGTCAGTTGCATCTCTAAAAGTAATAGTTCAAATTTTGTTAACAAAATGAATATTCCGTCATCAGTTACCTACTCTCATGTCATTCCAAACCTGTATTACTTTCTTTCTTGTGGAACAAAGAAAAAATAATATTTTTAGGAATTTTCATGCAGGTCTTTTCCTTACAACGGCAGTTCATCATAGTGAATACAGCTATTAAGTAGATTCATATGGGTTACCTACAGTATATGGTGCTTTTTGGGGGGGAGTTTAACCTCCTTTAAACTTGTACAGATTTCTAAACAAAACATGATGACATCAGGACGGGTGGAGAGAATAAATAGACAAGTGCTTTGTAACAGTGGACAGGATGTGCTGTCCAGAGAATGATTTTTGCCATACCTTCACAGACACAGGTTCAGTGGAAGTCAACACCCGCACAAGCAATTAGGTGATTATTATGTGGTGCTAACAGATGGATATACAAAACAGGTATAATAAGAGTTTTTTTTTCTTCAGTATATCTTGGTGATATCAGTGGTATCAAAATTAGCCCAAAAGCCTTAACTGCACTATCTACAGTACTTCAAACTTGAGACAAGGGCAGTTAATATAGTGGCCTTTATACAGGAAGGGCTTTAATGAAAACTCTAAAATGAAAGTTGATGATTGATACTCTATCTCCGGTAGCTTGTCAGACCTTTTTGCTCAATGGGACGCAGCCAGGTGTCATGAGCAACTCGTGTGTATTGTTTACCCAGTTGTGTTCCCATTTTGCATATACTCACTGAACACTTTATTAGAAACCCCTGTACACCTACTTATTAATGCGATTATCTAATCAGCCAAACGTATGGCAGCAGTGCAATGCATAAGATCATGAAGATACGGGTCAGGAGCTTCAGTTAATGTTCACATCAACCATCAGAATGGGGAAAAAAATGTGATCTCAGTTATTTCAACCGTGGCATGATTGTTGGTGCCAGACGGGCTGGTTTGAGTATTTCTGTATCTGCTGATCTCCTGGGATTTTCACGTACAACAGTCTCTAGAGTTTACTCAGAATGATGCAAAAAATAAATAAAAATAAACATAAATCCAGTGAGAGGCAGTTCTGTGGGGGTAAATGCCTTGTTGATGAGAGAGGACGATGGAGAATGGTCAGATTGGTTTTAGCTGACAGAAAGGCTACACTAACTCAGATAACCACTCTGTACAATTGTAGTGAGCAGAATAGCATCTCAGAATGCACAACACATCAAACCTTAAGGAGGATGGGCTACAACAGCAGGAGACCATGTCTGGCACTTTATTAGGACCATAGTGTTCCTAATAAAGTGCTCAGTGAGTGTATGTATTATCCAAACTGAGCTAGACAAGTGGTGTGTGTGTTATGCAAGACTGAATACACATGACTACTTGATCCATGGCTTGATTAGTAGCTTGTGGATTGATCATGACAGGACAGGTTGCAGTCTGATATATGGTGTCACTTAAAACAGGTATATAAATGGCACATTGTATGTTTAAGGTGAGGTGAGTAATTTTTTCAGTTAAAGGAATATTTTATCCCAAAATGGATAAAAAAGTAGTCCATAAGACTACTTCTTCAAGCTCTGAAATCATATCATAACTTTGTATGAGAAATAGACTGAAATTTAAGTCATTATTAACTGAGAATCTTCCCCTCCGCTCCCCCATTCACTTTCATTTCATAGAAAAGAGTGGCCAGTACTTTCCTTTATATTTCCCATTTTGTGTTTCACAGAAGAAAGTCATACAGGTTTGGAACAACATGAGGGTGAGTAAATGATTACAGAATTGTCATTTTTTGGGTGAACTATTCCTTTAAAATACATTCACCCATCCCAGGTAATGTGTAACAAGTGTAAGTGCTATTAGTTAGCTATTTGTTGGTTGACTTCTTGAAGAGTGCAAACACTCTGGCCATTTCAAATCATTACTTTTTTTGTTTGTTTGAGCAATCCAACATGTCAACTACATGTTTGTCCAAACATGAAAGTTGGAGAAACCTATTTGAAAACAATTCTTATTTTTGCAATTCTGTATTGTCCCACTACAGCTGTTGCTCACCTGAGGATTGTCTTCCATAACACTCCGGATCTTGTCCACCACGTCAATACGCCGCTGGCGGTGAAGGGCACTGATTAGCTTAGCAAGGTTGGCATCGCTGTCACGTATGGTCCAGTGCTGCAGAGCAGCATATGCCCTCTCAGGATTTCCTGAGTAGCTGTTAGAAAAGGCAGCCACCTCTCGCTCTGTGGCACTGGCCAAAGACTTGTACATGTCAATCCACTGACTGCCTATCTGTGCAGCCACCAGCTTCAGGATGTCAACACCTGGAGAATGAGTGGAAAGGTCAATCATATGTTTATCTACTGTATACTGTACCCTACTGTAACCCCATACAAAAGTAAAACACTTGTGAAACAGCATGCACTCGAGTTCGTATGGACTCCACAAGTTTGTGCAAAACATAATGATCACAGCATGATTTGAGAGAATACATCTTGTTTTTCAATGGCAGCAAGGAAATCTGACCTTTTGCACAAAGGAGTTAACATGGTCAATTTCACAAATTTGCTCACATTTGATTAGTGACCTAGCAATACAGTGCTGGCAGGAAGGAACGATTTAAAGTTAAAAACTTTTTAATTATCGATTTGTTTATTACACCAACCTATCGGTTTGCTTCAGAAGACATTAATTGATTGACTGGAGTCGTGTGGATTACTTTTATGTTACCTAAATATGCCTTTTGGACTGTCAAATAGCCAGCAGTCTAATGGCAACCATTTACTTGCATTGTATGAACAAAAAGAAATGTGCTTATAAAAATCATCACTTCGGTTCTGCTGAAGAAGGAAAGACAAACACATTTTGGATGGCTTAAATGTAAGTAAATCATGAGAGAATTTTCATTTTTGGGTGAACTAACCCTCTAAATATTTATTTTCCATCATAACTTTTATTTTATTTTATTAAAAATCTTAAAACTTTGTTTATTTCCAATTTTAAATTAGATTTTCAATCCAAGATTTCCAATGTAGACAATGTTGACTATTGATATACAGTATGCCCTTTATCACAGAATGGTAACTTTTGTACCTTCTGTATCATGTGTTTTTGTAATATAATGCAGTTAGCATGATCTGCTGTTGTCACAGTATTTCTGTAGTGACAGTGAAAAAATTTAATCATAAAGTGCAGGAGGGTGGTGCTCTAAAATTACAGTACACCAGTGGTTGCTGTGGGACATACGTGGTCAAGTTCACAGCAATGACCCAGAGTAATGCCTCTGTTTATAAACTTGGGTGTAGTGTGACAAACAGTTGCCTCCTGGGAATCTTTCTAAAAGAGTACCCCATTACAGACCTAGAAGAACATTCAATTCAATCTCTGACACTTGTGTTATAATGTAATTTGTCCCAGTTTTAATTTACATTATACTTCAAGGCTAATATGCAGAATACTCCCTTTTGATACCTGTTGTACCTTTCTGTTTCTTTGAAACTTGAACACGTATAGTTTGGAAAATAAGATATTAAAATGTGAAATATGCATAAGACCCAGTAAATAATGTCACGTGGTGGGGACAAACAAGACATTTCTATAATTGTGGGGGATATAATGGTTGCCACACCTCAGTGTAAAATACAAATGCAAAAGAAAGCAAAAGGAAAGCGAAAGGAAACTGAAAGGGAAGTAACAAAATGAAACCAAAACACAAAAAGAAAACACCAAAACAAAAAAAGAAAACAAAACATAATTATAAAAAACATAACCTTATAATAAAGGTTATGTGGTTTTCACATGGTCTAATGATAAAGTATAAATTATAAATAATGTTAATTGTCATCAATACAGTCTAATTAATGATGACGGATGAACGCACCATTACATTTACATTTATGCATTTGGCAGACACTTTTATCCAAAGCGACTTACAGTGCATTCAGGACATACATTTGATCAGTTTGTGTGTTCCATGTGAATCGAACCCATCGAACCCATGATCTGGGTGTTGCAAGCACCATGCTCTACCAGTTAAGCTACAGGAATGCAATCCATAATTTCTCTCTACAAGATATCTGAAGATAAACCTGTTTGAATCTAGTGTAACAAGGTGATTGTGGGGGACAACCACTGCTGGAAGGTATTAAAGCATCTATCTGTAAGCCCTATCTGTCCTGTTTGTGATCCATCTGTAGCAAATTCACTAGAGCTCTCTAGCATGCCACAAAAATGCCAGGGCCTGCAGGATGCCCATCTGCTCGCCTGTCGTTTCCAGAGGTTTCTATGGCATGACAGAACACTAAAGGAGGACACTCTCTGTCTAAGTGATGTAGGGCGATTATGATGGGTCGCATGATGCTTTCCCTTGTCTATGACTGTACTGTGCGATGGACTTGGTTGCCTTAGTCCCGAAGGCAACTTTACTGAAATGCCGGGAAAACATGTGCAGCTAATATCCCAATGTAGACAGTGTTTACAAATGTTTAAATGTTTTCATGTTCTCAATGAAAAAAAAAAAACACTTTTATAATGAAACTCTGCATGACTTGAATATTTGTTCATGTCCTATTTAGTTATACAGTGTCATGGTCATATAATATCTAGCTGTAGAGATGGCTGATTTTAAGTTTTAAAAAATGAATCTGTATTGACTGCTGGGCTGTAGTTATCAAATCATCTCATAGAGTCTATCCCAGGGTCAAAAATTAAGGGGTGCTTGGGGCAAAAATGCCACAGAAATTCATTATAACAGCCTCCAAAATTCAAAATGTGTGTACAAAAATGGCATGGTCCTGTTTTTTATATGATATAGTTCTTAATACTATTCTATTCCAGTCCAAAGAAATAGGTAATACATTTTCAATCCAATTATTCAGATTGAAAACTGAAGAATAAAATTGAAGCATTTGACTTAAAGGATGAGACCCATTCTGTCATTGTGTTGCTGGATCACATTATACAATGTAGTTGTTCTGAATGGTGCAAAACGACTGCAGTCTGCACATGTGATACAAAAATATTTGGTGACAGTGGAGAAAAACATATTACTCATAATTTACATGTGTGAAGACAATAGATTATCAGCCACAGACCCTTACAATGGAACAAAGCCTTTAATGTCTTCATATGAGAATTCAAATGAAGATGCAAACCAGCTGTAACAGGTCTAGGTTGGCTGCAAAACAAAGAAATCCTCAAAGGTAGCCAGGATTTCCCCTTTCAGGAGAGTCGCTGTGGCGGCTTTGCAAGAATGTCTCCCATAAATCCCTGACACAACATACACAATACTAGTCGCAGTAATTACCACTTCCCCATCAAAACAATGAATCTGCTCTCCTGGTGAACTATTAAACATAGATCAGGGGAGGCTTACTAGTAGGGGGATCCTACAAGCTTCCTCTGAGTTTCCCTGACTCTAACACAAAATGTTGGCAGAGCTGAGCTCACCCATGAAGTTCCTAATCGTCTCTTATAAAAATAAAAAATAAAACAGCCCACCCTGTTTCTGGGCAGTGGGCTTTTTATAGATAACACCTATCGCAGAGGGTGTTATATGGGGTGTATGTGCGGGTGGTTCTAAGTCTTTGATCTCCGCTATGCATGCTTTGTTATACCATACGAGGTACTTCCTGGCCTCCAATGAAAGAATTAATTATTTGTACAATCGCTCCTTCATCTTTATGTATGTTTCCCATGCGGCCCTTTATGGCCATTATTTCGCTAATGTAGTAAACGGACACACATGCCTTCAGGCCGCCCAATTACACACCTTGAATGAATTAGGTAAATGTTTTGTGTTGTGTTTGCGGAGGCAACCGGGGTATAAAATGTACCTGTGCTTTCTAACCCATATGTTCACATGATTTGATGAGGTTATACTATCTCAGTTTTACTCAACTGTTAAGCATGTTTTAGAAAAAAAAAAAAATGTAATAAATAATTTTTTACAATGAAGTCAATAAACAATGAAATTGTTCATGATAAAAAGCTTAAGGAAGAAAAACAGCTCAGTAAAAATAACACAAGCGTTTTTATTTATTTATTTATTTTTTGTACCTGGTTTTTTACATTTTATGATTGTTAGCATGCCATTGCTTTTCCTTTTCTCTGATATTTTCACGGGCAATTAAATTTTTGAATATCATAAATGTTTTGCTTATACCACAAATTACAAATACTGGAAATTTCTCAGTTGTTTGGTATTCAGACTTCTTCCACAAACTATAAATCTCAACATTCACTTTCACATTCTTTCACATTTTGAAAATGAAGATTTATGGTAAAAAAAGGACTTAATATTGATCTGTTTCTCACCCACACATCATATCGCTTCTGAAGATATGGATTAAACCACTGGAGTCATGGATTACTCTTATGTGGCCTTTAATTGCTTTTTGGAGCTTCAAAGCTCTGGTCACCATTCACTTACATTGTGTTGACCAACAGAGCTGAAATATTCTTCTTAAAATCTTTGTTTGTGTTCTGTAGAAGAAAGAAAGTTATACACATCTGGAATGGCATGAGGGTGAGTAAATAATCAGAGAATTTTCATTTTTGGGTAAACTATCCCTTTAAAGCCCATACAAAACCAGCGCAATGCTATGGTAAGGTATTATGCATACTTTTTATGTGTTGCTATGAGGTTGTTAGGGTGTTCTGGGTGGTTGCTAGTGTGTTCACTAGTCTCCAAGTCTATATGATTTTATATTGCCTAGACAAAAATAAAAAATTGTTTTACCCATGTTATCAATCATTTTACAATTAAATCATAAGTCTGATTGCATATAAAATTAAAAGCACACCACTCCGCAACAAGCAAAACAATTTAAGGTATCATTCACGCCCTGTTGGAGAAACATGATAAGGGACAAATTGCCAAAATGATAAGGGACAAATTGCACACAAAATGTAATACTTTGTGTTAGGGGTTTGTTCAAATCCTCAAATCTGAGAAATTGTAACAGAGATGCTTGCCTTAGCAAGAACCACTAACAAAGAAAAGTCTTTAAATTCTTCTGTACTACACATATTTGAAGAAAACCTATGCTGTCAGGTGTTTGGTTATTTTTAGGAAGCCACATTAGCATGGCATCACAGATTTTGTTTTCAATTATTTTTAGGCTGTCACTTTGAATTCAGGCACTTCTCACAACATAGAAGCCAGTCCCTCCTCCAATCTCCCACCAAGACATGTCCACTGATAAACTCCTAGCTCTCAAACCAAATAGAACTGGTATAATCTGGTTTCAACTGCTCAGGGTTGAAGCAAAGTCATACATGGGCGGATATCTGAAGCTGATGTACTGTAAGCCGGTGCCCAGTGCCACAGAGCTGTATGTCTCACGGATATAACCTAGCAGCTTACTGATACAGCAACAACCAGGTTATGGGGTATAGAGTGTGAAATAAATAATAAAAGAGAATCTATCCGAGAAGCAGAATGAGAAAAGGGAGGAGATCAGATTCTGTATGAGCGTGTGACTGGACACTGGTCTTGTTTGTGTAACTGTTCAATTTCTCTAAACAGTATTGTGTTCTCTAGAGTGGAATAAATGGGATTAACAGCACTGGTGTGATGACAGATCCATAGATGGTCTACTGCATTGGAATTTATTTTGTGCCCAATACCACTGATTTGAAAGCGCTGGGTGTTAGTGTTGGTTTCTGGCATCTTTCAGAGCATATAGTCATTAACATATTTTCATAAACCCAAAGATGGTACACATTAAAATAAAAAATCAATGTTGTTCCAAACCCGAATGATTTTCTTTCTTACATGGAACACAAAAGGAGTTGCTAGGCAGACTTTTAGGGGCTGACATCCTCAGTCCCCATTTACTTTCATTTTAGGAGGAAAAAAAAGAGCAACATCAATTTTCTTCCAAATTGTTCCTCGTGTTCCACAGAAGGAAAAAAAAAAAAAGGTTTTTGTGTTTGGGAAGACATGTCAGGCTGACAAACAGCAAAGTTTCAATAGTGCCACAATGTCTTACAAATGGAATCAGCCTACAAATTGCCCACTTGTAATTGTCTTTGCATATCAGGCTGGGATAAATTACATGCATCAACATCAACTTCAAATGAAATGAAGTTATTTGATTAAACTCTCTGTTGTACATTTAATTTACACTGGCAGTTAACTTTATGTCAGAAATTCCGAAACTAAAAGCATGCACAATATTTAAAAAAAAGCACAGTAATTCTTACGAGATGGCGAAATTGTAAAATATCGTACAACTTTAAATTAAAAGGTACAACTTTTATTCCCATAGAGACCAACCAATCAATAAAAATTTCAAATCAAAACAATACAGGCATTCAATTTTTGTTAGCCTCCTATCCAACAGTTCATCTTAAGATAGGAAACGTCAGTGACATTTTTTTTTATTATGCATTCCATATTTTCTATGCAATATAAATGACTGATGTATGTCAATAATCTGTAATACGCTTCCCTTGTCTCGTTCCAAACCCTGATGTTTTCTTTCTTTCGTGGTACACATTTAAAATCATGGTTAGGTTTAGGGTTTGGGTAAGGGGTTAGACTTCATGGATAGGTTTATGTTTGGGTTAGGAGTTTAACATAAGTAAAATCATAGAATAATTGTTTGTTGGTTTGTTTATTATTGTCTATGGGAGTAAAAGTTGCATGTTTTTGTTCGAGCCAACTCGATTAATCTATTTTACGATTCCTTACAATTTCACCACCTTCTACAATCATAAAGACTTCTCATGAGATCTGGTTTGATTTAAGACGAAGCAATGTATGTCTAAGTTCTCCTTCGCAGCAAGTCTAAAATAGTTTACTGTGATGATCTGTTGTTGTTTCTTAAATTAGAGGTTAAATCGATTTTTTTATTGTGTGGACACCAAACAATTTATTCTGGTATTTTAACTAAACTTTTGCTAAACTTTTTGGAGGCAAAGTCAATATTATAATTTTCTAGATACCAAAAATATCTGTCTCAAATTCATGTGAATTGCTTTGTTGTGAAAAATATGTTATACTTTCATGTTGTTTAGTCGCATCTGATTTTGTGCGAATAAGACCTTTATACTGTGTGGTTTCAACTCACCCTGGCCATTTGAATAGTAAATCCACCTCTCCTTGGTGTGTGTTGGAGAGACGGGATTCTTGTGGATGGCTTTCTCCATGATGCTGTTTGGATCCTGTCTGGGACCCTTCTTTAGCACCCGCGAGCTGCGTTTTATGCTGCATACTACGATGACCACCAGCACCAGCAAAAGCAGCAGAACTATCATCCAGGGCAGGTGCTCATTGATGTCAAAGTGCTTGTGCGTGCTGGGCCTCGGCGCACCCCTGCGGATGGGCCGGTAGCCCAATCCTTGTATCTTGTCCTCAGACAGCGTCTCCATGGCCTGCTGGTTGGCCATCTGGTGGTCCCGTGATAAGGAGAGCTTGTGTTGCCTTTTAGGCAGGTCCTGAGTTGCAGCGATTAGGAGTCCTCCATCCTCACCACTGTACTTGGAGGAAGCTGTGGTTGTGGGAATGTCTGCAGAATCGAGGGCAGTCTCACTGCTATTGAAGACCAGCCCTGCTACATCCTGAATATCCGCAGTTGGTAAGACTGCATTACTTGCTGTGTGAAGAGAGTGAGAGAGAGAGAGAGAGAGAGAGAGAGAGAGAGAGAATTAAATGCAGTTAAAGATGAGCTTAACCCAGACAACAAAGCAGAAGGGAGAATATCTAAAACTTTAATCCAGCATCAAGCTGGCATGTGTAGGCACTAGGAGAGACAAACTGAGCTGTATTTTTTATACTGTAATACTGTAAATGTCCATAATTGTAATGGTAAAAGACTGTAAAAATGCTACAGTAAAAAAAACGTAAGCTGGTTAACGAGTAGTTACCGTAAAATATACGTAAAAAATGTGACATATTTAAAAAGACAATGCATGTAGTTTTGCGGTAAAATATTGTAAAATTGAATTTTTTAGATGTGAAAAGTATGATTTTCCTGTATAATTAATGGTAAAATTTTATATTATGTTTAACAAGAGAGTACATGTACTTTTTACAGTACCCAGAGTTCCCTATGTGACCCATTACATTTGATATTTTATGGGAATAGTTATGTTTCTTCTTATTTTTAATAACAGTTATGTACTTTGGGGTGTTCTGTGTTATATTTGATGTAGTTTAGTTAATGTTTATTGCATAATTTTAATTTCACAAGTGTTACCCGATGGTGTCAAGTGTTTGTGTGAGTGACACTGAGCATTGTCTCTACATGTTTATTGGTCATTACTCCATGTGCCCTTCTGTAATTACAATGGTAATTAACAATACATTATAAAGTGAAAAGCAGTTTTTTACAGTTTCAGAAGGTTAATGTATTAAGTTTATCATTAAGTTTATCATGTATGCACGGGAATTTTCTAATTTAATTATATGTGCGTCGATCCAGTTTTCGCATAAGCGCGAGAGGGGGTGGCTGGTCACCTTTTACCTCCAGAGACTATGCAAATTTTTCTTAAAAAAAATAAACTTTGGGCTATGTGCATGCTCTGTGTATTTCACAAATATATGATCATCCATTGAGTGACATTAATGCACGAGTATTTTCTAAGTATATGTGCATCTATTGGGTTACTGGCATGTGTGTGATACTGTGCATCGAGTTTCATGTTCCCTTATGACTCAGTACACTTGACATTGCGTCACTAAGCTGACGCTATGGGGGAGTGTCCTTCTACATGACCTAGTTGAAACCTTTCTACAATAATGTCAATTCTAAAATTGGCTATGGTGTTTAAGCCCTGCCCTTTTAGGCGCGAAGCTGTCCAGTATAAAAGTTGGCTGGCAAACACCATTCCTCCGAATTTTCTTCCTTCAAGACAGCGATTCATCTCTCGTCTAGAAGCCCTCTACTACTTCACCGTCAACATACATGAGTCAGCAGGCGGGATCTTCAAGGCAACGAGAAGACTCTCTGCTCCCTTGCAGTGTTCCAGCGAACATATACTCCGCCTCGCCACTTGACTCTTCGCTGGTGAATGGGCCGTTTCAGCATCCTGATTCCCTGCAGCACTTCAGCATGAGTTTGTATCCTTATAAGCTACTGTGATATTGTGTGTGTGTGTGTGTGTGTGTATGTATATATATATATATATATATATATATATATATATATATATATATATATATATAAAAGGGCCGCTTATGTGTTCGCGTCTTTTTAAAGATGTCATTCCGTAAGTGTTCAATATGCGAGGGACACATCCTGCTGTCAGATCAACATGAGATGCAGTCTCCCGCGCCCTTCCATCCGCCTCTTCTGTGACACCTGAGGGTTCACACGAGGAGGCATGGTGGGGCCACGAGGTTGAGCATATACTGTGTCTTGCCTTGATGAATGGTTCTTGAAGTCCGGACGGCGTCAAGCGACTGCGTTCCGCAGATCTGCCCCATTCTTCCCGGAAGTTCATAACGAACTGACAAAATCCTGGCACACACCCTATTCAACTCGCACAGTGATTCCACTCTCTTCACTAAAGTGGAGCACGGGGGAAGACAAAGGTTATGCCCAACTACCCCCGTGGAAGAGGCGGTAGCTGCGCATCTCTGCCCGGCGAGTAGCAGGGCGTGGAAATCACGCCCCGTTCATCCTTCCAAGCCATGTTGACTGACGTCCGTACTGGCTGGAAAAGCATACTCATCGGCGGGCCAAGCAGGTTCAGCACTCCATGCGATGGCGGTACTCAAAGTTTTCCAAGCTAAGCTCCTCAAGCAAATGGACAAGCAAGGCTACGATCCAGAGACGTTCAAAGAGCTCCGCACCGCTACAGACTTAGCGCTGCAAGCCGCGAATATCATTGCACAGGCCATTGGCAAGTCAATGAGCAACCTTGTTTTTGGATCGTCACATCTGGCTGACCCTCACGGAAATGCGTAACACAGAAAAAGATGCTCTATTTGATGCTCTGGTGTCTACAGCACGCCTTTTCAGCAGCACTGTGGATAGATTTGCTGAGCGCTATGTCACGACTCAGCAACATTCACAGGCTATGAGACATTTTATGCCAAAACGGAGCAGTACTTCATCACAACCGGCTCGCTCCTGCTGTCTCGGACCAGCACCCGGCTAAAAACCCCATGCCTGCTGCCTCAGCACCGCCAAATGTCGCTGCCGAGCCACCGGTAAAGCCACACAAGCCGTGGCCCAAACAAAGGTAGCTGCCTCAGTGTAAGCCCCGTGCAGCAAAAAGCGCTCCTGACACACAATGCTGTTCCCCTCTTCCCCACTGCTGTTTGTCGGGAAAGGAATATTGTTGTTCAGTATGTTATTTCTATGTCTCACATTCAATCACATGCAATAAAAAATGCAAAAAAGAGTACAGCGCTAGTTGCACATGCACGAGACGCTCACACTTTTTCAATAAAGAGCTTTTCCACTTCAAAGCCCACACATTATACACAGCCGCTTCTCAATGGTGAGCAGTGCATTAAATCATACAATTAACAAACCAAATTGCCCTCTGTCCTGTCCATTCCGTGGATGCGTAGTGAGGCCTTACGGGCATTTCTGACTGGGTGCTAAAAACGATCGAACATGGTTATACGATCCAATTTGCACATCGGCTGCCCCGTTTCAACAGTGTTCTATCTTCCACAGTTCCGTCCGAAGACGCACCGGTGTTACGAGCCAAAATACACAATCTTTTCACAAAAAAAGTGATAGAGGTTGTTTCAGATGAATTTATAAGCCTGCTGTCCTGCTGCACAAATGCGTAGCAAGTCCACACGGGCGTGTCAGACTGGGTGTTTAAAATGATCAAGCAAGGTCATACGATTCAGTTTTTACACCGGTCACCTCACAAATTTTTTTTTTCTAGTTAAGTTTAGCTTAAATATTACTTTGAAACAACCTGCCATTATTTATTAAATCTTTTGGTGTGACTTAATTTTTAGGTAAAGGAAGTTGAATGATCTCATACATTTATGGATATCTAACAAAAGTTTTCCAGCTAAGTTGACTTAAAATAATTAGCTTAAAAAGCGCGATGTAAAAATGCTATGTATATATTTAAGTAAATCCAACCCATCCATTTTTTTCAGTGCATACAATCACATAAAAATTAGAACTGTATAGGAATACACCTGGCAACCTATGAATGTTGAGCCTGCACTCGACTCCTCGTCACTTCAGCCTTGAGAGTAAGCAAAGAGATCTCTTTTCAACTGAACCAGGTGAGCACCAAAATCGCACCAAACATCTTTAAGTAGTTTATAATAATTTTTTCAAACATTCATCATTTGAAAATCTGCACGGTAATTTTCGACAATTAGCTTTGTAACGATAAAGTTTATGTTCTCGAACAAGTTAGCAGATACTAGCATTAGTTAATAAAATGACTGTTCTGTTTAGAAATGAAGTAAGCAATTGCAAGTTTTGAAGTACTAAGTAATCAAATTACCACGTCTATGTACAAGTGTTGTTGTATTTGTATTTACCCCAGTTGAACATGCACAACTCACTGGACGCCCCTTTTTTATTTTGAGGCCACTTTATTTGTAATATAAAAAAGTTATATTATATAAACAAATACATGTGTAAATGTTTTGCTCTGGATTTTATTCGATATGTATGTTAGTAACTTCTGACCTTTATCTCTGACTGGTGCACAACCTTGCTTGTTAAGAGTGTACTGCTTTTTCTTTTAGCCTAAATGCCATGCTGATATAAAAACGAGACTGAAGTAACATGATATTAATTGATTGTTGTATTTTGCTCTCTCTGGACAGGCGAAGAATTGGAGAGTGTTCTTTCATTATTTACCTTTTTGAGTAAATTTTATGTGATTTTATGTGAGTTGTCATTGAGTAATATATGTGGTGTTTTTTCAAAAAGGCCTCTATTGTCTAATTCTTTTTAACTTGTAATAGATTGAAGTTAGTTACCCTAACTTACTCTGTAAGCTTTAACTTTGTTTACTGTGGTTAGTTCTATGGTATGGACATTACAATTGAATAGACAACATTTAAACAATTACTAGTTAATTTTACAGTACAGCACATACTGTAAATCATTATACAGTAAGCTTTAAACTACTGTAGATAGTTTTACAGTAATTTTACTGTGGTATGGAATACAGCAACTTGCTGGCTATTTGTTGCCAGTAAGTTACTGGTGAGTTTATGTAAAAAAAAAAACAAAAAAACAAAAAAAAAAAATGTACAGTGTAACTAGATAATAAATGTACTTTTTACAGTAAAGTACTGTTAAAATTATGGTTAAAAACAAAAATCGGGCATTGCCAGAAGTTCCTGCATGACCCACTTCATTTCATTATATTTTTACAGGAATAGTTATGTTTCTTCCTATTTTTAAATATTTTGTACATTGGGGTGTTCTGTGTTATATTTTATGTAGTTTAGTTAATATTTATTGCATTATTTTAGTGTCACATGGTAACCTTGATTGTGTCTTTGAGTGAGTAACACTGTGTACACTGTCTCTACATGTATATTAATTACTTCTCCTGAAAGGGCCACTTTTGATGAACTTTAAATCTTTATGTGGATTTTTGTTGTCACTAGGTGATTATACATTTTAAAGTAAAAAGCAGACTTTTATAGTTCCACAAGGTTAGTATATTGAGTTTATATCATTTAATAATATAAACGGTAGTGAAATATGTAAATATACGGGCTTTAAATAGCCTAAAACATGGTCAACTTATTTTTTACGGTAAATTACTGGCAACCACAGCTGCCAGTTTTTTAATGTAAGTTTAACAGAATGTTTTTTTAAAGTGACATCCATTTCAACCACATTTTTTAAAAAGATACTGTAATTGCTATGTTTTTACATCAGAAAGGAACAGTGGTAAATACTCATGGTAAATACCTGCTGATAGAGCTTTTTTATTCTCACCTCTATGTGCTGACTCCGTGCTTGAGGCTTCTCCAAGTGGGACAGAGACTGAACTTGCCGGAATTTGGCCACACATGTTGTCTGTTGTCTCGTTGCCCTTGATAAGCAGCATTAAGCCCAGAGACTGGCAATCTGTGTGAGCTCTGCACTTCAGAAAATCTGAGGCCATGTCAGAAAAGGTGCCATGCTGACATGGGCGGCAGCGCACATCCCCTGTCTCACTTCCTCGCTTTCTGACGCCCCACCCATGAGGACATAATGAGTAGCTCTGACACTTTCCACCTTTGGAGAAGCTGCCCAGCGGGCACACACATACCCGATCCGTGGTGGACCTACAAGGTGTCTTCTCAATAAAAGGGGCTTGGCAGCGTCTCTGGCATCGGTGGCACTGCTCCACCCCGTTCTCACCCCGGGTGAAGGTGCCCTCCGGGCAGGGGCTGCACTCCCGCACATTGGCCTCAGAGCAGTGAGAGGACACGTAGGTGCCCGCCGGACACTTGTCACACACTAGCTTGTTCCCAGTGTTGGGGTCGATGTGGTGGTAGTGTCGAGGAGACAAGGGCTTTTCTGTGGTCGGGCTGGGGGTCAGTGCATGGGTTAAGAAGTCACCGACCACAGTGCACAGCAGCTAACAAAAGGGAAAGAACAACAAGAAGACTGTTATGCAATGACAATCACAACACACAATAAATAAAGATGGTAAATGGACACAATGAAATCGGTTTATGTAAGAAGAAGCAACCATAAACAATGAGTTGAGAGAACTGCAGATGAACTCATTATGGCATTCTATCATTAAGCAAGTTATACGTATATTCAATTTGTTCTGTGGTCATCCGTCACTTACTCTGTGGTCATCAGTCAATAGCCTTTATGTGTTTTTTTTTTTGGAGCTTCAGATTTTTGGTCACCATTCACTAGCTTTGTATGGACCTACAGAGCTAAGATATTATTCTAAAATAGTTTGGGTGAACCATTCTTTTAACTATAGAAACTACATTTACTATATTAAAGACCCATATTTCTCATATTTTATCTTAAGCATGCTCTTCATTGACACTTTTGTCCTTTTGAACAAATACACTAATTTGTTAAAAACTTTAACTTCAACACTAACTTGTAAAAAACTAACTTGCCAAAAATATTAGGTGCAAAACTGTTTGGCGTGATGGAAATTACACCACAGTTGTGGGACAGAAGTAATTTATGAAAAATTCATATAAATCATTTTAACACAATAAATATTGAAATTGTTTATATTTATTTAACTCTTTGTTGAGATTAGTATAGTTTTAAACATGTAATAATTAGTATTTTTATGAAATTGAAAGTCTGGGAAATTAAATCTACACATAAAAAGCATTTAAAAAGTATCAAAAATAAATGATGAAGGCACGGTAAAAAGTTTCAGAGTCAATTTTAATGTGACGTTCATAAAAAAAGCACAAAACTCCTATTCTTTAAACACAGTGCACATGGCAAAACAAGTCTGGATAACATCTACACATTCTGCAACAAACCATTCATACAACCAACATCAGGATCCTTGGAATGTGTTGACAGCACTTTTAAAGCTCGATGACCTTCAAAATGACTTTTAATGATAAGACGGTCGTAAACACATCCACTCTATAGTTACTACAGACTGAACGTGATCCACCAAAGCCAGATTCCAATCATTACAGTCCCCTCCACTCCTTTGGCACATCTAACACTCCAGACCGCACAGCAGGAAAACTGTACCTAAAATTCTTTATGATGTTAGCTCACATTTTAATTCTGCAACTAAATGGGGCTTTGGCCATGACAGCTTTATTCACCGCATCTTGGCCACGGTACAAAAGTCGTCACCAAAAATATGATGCTGGAAAGCAATAAGCTCTAATATCCAGCACACAAGGGCCCGCTGCATCATCACTTTTATAACACAAAGTTCTATTAACTGCTGATCATGAAACCCCTGGAGTTTTATTATGGTTCCTCTACAACAGACCGCACAGGAGATTAGACTAAAAGCACAGAAGACTAATTTCCTTGCTCAAACCAGACATGACTCTAATGTTCTCTTGTCAACACAAACTGACATTGCTGAGAACTGGGGATGGGTTTTAGTCAATTTTATGTATCTGCTCAACTACGTAAAACAGACATCTTTGGCCACTAGGGCTGTCAAATTAAAATTTGAATTTCAAATATTCATCGAATTTAAGAAAAATGCACATTCGAATGTTAAAACTGTATATTCGAAATTTGGATTTGTGCCAAGCACTGACGATGACTTCATATCGATCAAATTCTTGCACTAAAAAAGGCTAGACAAGGTGCAACAAATACAGTTTAATAGAAAGCAGGGGTCTCAATATGCTTTTAAAGTTCTTTTTAATTAGACACATCATCTAACAGCGCTCATGCACGAGACGCCGAATAAACAAAAACAAAGAGAAACAAAGATGTTCATCTAGCGCTGTGTTTCCCAACCTTTTTTCTGCCACGGCACACTTTTTACGACTAAAAAATTCTACGGCACACCACTATCCCACATAGGCTAACCATTGTCAATATTTTTCCTTTTCAAGAACTTGTCCATGTTTTCTGTCCGTCTAGTAGCGTGTTTAATTGTAATGTTTGAAATTCGGCTATGCAAAAAAAATTATAATAATAAATCACATAGGTAGGCAACGCTGTGTGGGGTCACAGGTGGCAAGAGTGCTAAATGGGTAATGATAAAACAATGAATTTGCTTCTTTTCTAATTTGTAGATTTGTTCTTGCAATGCCACAACAAATTACAGGGATGCAAACTCATGAGGGGCAAAAAAGGTAAGACAACCACTGGTCCACAAACATTTTTTCTGGGGATATTGTTTTTAAAGAATAAGATGAAAGCACCAATTCCAGCTATTTTAGTGATTCAAGTTTATTCAAGTTTAAACTTGTGCAGAATTAGCTACAAAATAAAGAGTATTTTTGTGAGGCTTGCTTCTGTTTCACAAATTGTTCAATTTTATTAACTGATTAGTTCAGTGACCCCTTCTGGAAATGTCACTGGGTGGTGACAAATGAGCGTCTTATGTGCTATGAGTGAGTCAGTGAATCATTTTGAGTCGTTCATGACCGAAATCTACCAAGAGACTTTATAGGGTTTAAGCAGATCTATAATCTTCCTTCAGTCTGAGCATTATTTTTCATTCAAAAAGACAACAATAATAGTATAATAATAGTGAGTTTCAATAACGTCCTTACCTTCTCCTTTATTAAAACTTGCATGGCTACAAATCTACTGACTTCAGTATAAGAATTAGAAACACAAAGCAGATCTACAGTATCATTTTCCTACAGTAGCCTATTTAAATTGCTGAGCATGGCTTTTATCAGAAAAGACCTCAATAATAGACAAATAATAATAATTTGAGTTTCAAAAATGTTCTTTCGTCATTGTAAAGTGCATTTCACATGAGTTGAGTCGAGGCATCAACGCTCCGTTCAACGCCAGCGTCAAGAGCCGCATTGCCCTCCACATGACAAGAGTTGCAGAAAGCGTCACAGAGGGGCGATTTTACGAGTTTGCCAGGTAAAAAAGCGGGAGGTGTGCACAATAAACATTGGAAACATGTATTTGGAAGAGAGAAAACAGAGCTTGCAGTTGCTTTGATAGCAGAAAGTATTAAAAGGACTCATTTATGTTTAGGTCTAAGCGTTTTCTTGTTGAATTTAAATTAGTTCAATAACTGGGGTCTCTGATATACATAAACGATAAGGTAATATTTAATTAAAAGAAATAATGAGACATTCAATGTCTCTTCACAAATTTGGACAGTTTTTAAATATTTCTTGTTGCTTAGTACTCTCAAAGACATTATTGGTGAAGCAAAAACACGTGTGAAAAACACTTTGGTGTAAAGTGACGTCACTTCATAGACTTCAATGTATTCTGCAGCGCTGACACGAGTCATGTGTAAATATCAGTCACTTTTGCACATTAATCATTGCTCTTCACAATCACAAAAGTGACTGATTATGGTTTCAAAAGGGCGAATTTCTCTGAAAGGTGATTTTTAATGCATTTATTTATTTTGTGGAATTTGATAATTTTCCACGGCACACCTGACAATCTTTCACGGCACACTAGTGTGCCACGGCACAGTGGTTGGGAAACACTGATCTAGCGTGTTTACTTAGAAAAACAAATGGATGGTTGCAAAAGCGTTCGGTGTGAACAGCCCCTTACAGTTGGTGGAGGTCTTTGGCCGTTACGTCTTGCACTCTTATAAGCATTTCTTAGATTAAGCAATGAGTTTTTTAAACACGTTGTTAGGAAAAATAATCAACTTGGAAATGTGTGTCTCGAGATCCTCTCGTTCGGTTCCATTCTGTTGTGTTCCGTCTGTTTGAACAGCCCCTGGCCTGTGCTCATAGTCTGAGCCGCTTCACCACCGAGTTCAGCCGAATACCACTGCTATCTGGGAATACTGCTACCCTACATACAACTGTAATGAACAAAAAACAATGTGGTATTTTTCTGTTGTTATGAAGTTTGAGTCAGGGGTAGTATACTGTGGCACCAGTGCATGTGTAACACCATGTGAACTGTCTATTGAAGCATCCTCCCATTTTTCTTTTGACTCAACATTTGAAAATATGGACCAGCTAAAACTTTTTATTTATTTTATTTTTATGCACATTATTTAAAAATTGAATGCTCTTTTTTTTTTTTTTTAACAGTCAGTAATGTTATTTGTAGTAATATAATGGTGCTGTATGGTTTATGTATTTAATGCGCCCTCTTGTGGACTACGGAAACAATGTCAATTTAAAAAATTCAGCTGACTTTAAAATTCAAATTTTATTCAAATTTTGAAAATATTTAAGGTAAAAATTTGAACTTAGTTTATCTGCCCAACTGACAGCCCTATTGGCCACTACATCGCGTCTCTTGCTGTTTTTTTCAGAATCACATGCCATTAAATGAATGCCGCATTTTTATTATGCCGTGTCAAGTTGAAAATAGTTATTTAAAAGAACGTGTTTAAATAAGAACTGCATGCATTCTGTTTCATTCAGCTTCCCCCCTTGGTTTGATTTTCAGAGGCATTTTTTTTTTTTTTTTTACTTTATGAGGCCACGACTTTTCGAATTATATATAAAAAAATTCTAATTCTTTAATTTAATCTATTTATTAACAAACATTCATAGTATCATTGTATTATATTGTATGTGTCATGCAATAATATGTATGCCTATGCCTAGAGTACAATATTAAGAAATAAATCAGATGTTGCAAATAAAGCAGAACAACTCATTATGGGGGGGGGGGGCATTTTTTGTCCCCCACAGTTACAATTTTGAGGGTTTTTTGGTGGCATTTTTGCCTTAAGTCTTTATTAATTTCCCAGGCTACCACTGAAATAATTCCAAAATCTATCACGAAATTAAAGGTAATTTTTCCATTATTAACATACTTCCTCCTATTCCAGCATAATATGCAAAGACAACTATAAGTATGTGATCCACTGGTAGACAGGGATTGCTTTAGCGCAGCCTGGTAGAACAACTGACTAAAGCTTCTGCTGAACATGAATAGCAATTAGAAAAAACTGTGCTTTCCCACCAGCTTTAGCTGTAGAAGAGGCCAATGGAGCAAGCCAATAATGAGCTAAGAGACGAGGGTTTGAAGTAGGGCAGTGATGGGGACAATTTCACTTATGACAGGACAATGCCGGCATGGTTAGTGGTCTATAAAAGCACTTTACACTAACTCATTTCCCATCACTAAATGAGTACACTGTTGCGTCAAGAGACAAGTCAGTTTTTCTCTGCACTGGCTCTTGAAAGAGGAACTCACAGCCCTAAGATAAGAGGAACAGCCTTTCATGCATTCTTGCTTTCGATAACCACAGAATGCATGATGTAAAAAACAAAGACATGTTACAAATCCACCAACACACAACATTCTCAACTCACCCAAAACAATGTCGGAGTTAAAAGGGCACTTCTATGTAGTTGAGTATCTGCTCTTTAGCAATTTTGTGAAAGATTGTGCAGATATGGGGTCAGGGTTTTGCCTATATCATAGAGACCAAATGTCATGAGGAAAACTGCTTAGTAAACATACTAAATAATGTCTTAATGAAAATGTAAAAATGAAGAAAGGTTTAGGGGTAGGGGATAGAAAATATCATTAGCTCTCTATAAAATCAATAGAAGTCAATGGAAAGTCCCAACCATTACAGAAAAATAAGCGTTGAGTGAATGTATTCGCATACTAACATCCCTGTCTGCTAGAACAAGATATCGGGTACAAGTCACAACATTGGAAAAATATGCATTACTGGCAGCTATTCAAAACGTTGCTGCTCCCTTTTAAAGCTGTGACTTTCAAAGTGCCTTAGCATCCGCTCATCTACCAAACCAAAACATCCCTTCATGCACTCATACAAAAATATTTATAAAAATAATTCCAAATGTTGCAGAATAAATATTAGTAGCCACAAAGCCAGAAGGAATTACATGTATGCAAAAAGTGATAAAGACATTTTAGTACCAATGCAAATCCTTAAAGGAATATTCCGGGTTTAATACAAGTTAGCCTCAATTGACAGCATTTGTGGCATAATGTTGATTATCCAAAAAAAAATAAAAATAAATAAAATTAAAAAAAAAACAAACAAAAAAACATATTTTGACTCATCCCCCCTTTTCTTTAGAACAAAGAAAAAACTGAGGTTACAGTGAGGCACATACAATGGAAGAGAATGGGGAAATTTTTTGGAGGGTTTAAAAGGCAGAACTGTGGAGCTTATAATTTTATAAAAGCACTTACATTAATTATTCTGTTAAAACTTATGTATTATTTGAGCTGTAAAGTTGTTTAAATCATTGGGGGTATTTATTTTATTTTATTTTTTTTTTTTTTTTGGTCTTTTAAGGGTTTATGGCGTTACATTGTCATGGCGAATACATATTCAAATTTGATATAACTTTACACAGAAAAGGTTAATAAGCGTTTTTTCTAAATAAAATCATGTTAACATGCATATTGTTTACATCTTTGGCTATACTTTTGAAACAGTGAGTAACGTATACTGATTGGCCACATTCATTTCCATTGTAAGTGCCTCACTGTAACCCAGAATTTATTTATTTATTTTTTTTTAAGAAAAGGAGAAACAAGTTGAAATTATTATTTTGTGGTAATCAACATAATGCAAAAAAAAAAAAAAAAAAAAAAAATGCTGTTGATTGAGCTTAACTTGTATTAAACCTGGAGTATTCCTTTAAAGAGAAAGTGTGTAATTTTTTCGATGTTAAAATTCTTTCTTGTATGTCGATGTAATAGGACCAACTACAAGTAATCCATTTGTAGGTTGATTTTCTAAAAATAAGCAAAAAACTGTGGCAATTCAGAACTCTTGTTTGTTTGAGCATGCTGGCATAGCACTATTGGCTCAACCAACGGGGGTTGATTAAAAGCAAAACCGTTTGAAAATAATAATTAAATTTGCCATTCCATTTGGTGCCATTAGAGACAAATAAATATCAATTTACTCAAAAAAATAAATTAATTTAAAGCTGTAATTTGCAGTTGCAATCCCAATGCTTTATTGTTGATTCAGCTGCTCTTATGAGCTTAAAATGTCTGTGATGGTTTTGAATTACTCATCAGATTTCCTGACTAACCTGTGAGTGGATGGACCTGGCATTTCACGGCCCAACTTCATGAGTTTGTAACCTGTGTTTATACACTTTACATAATTCTAAAATGATATGTACTTAGTGAGTAATCTATAAAAAATTTCCAGAAGCTCTTAGGAACACAACCCACTGGTATCTCCCACAGATGCTGTAAACTACATGGAAATTATGAATTAGTGCTTCAGGAAATGTGGCTGCGGAATTTATGATTGTATAGCTCTCTAAATGTTCATTTATTCATGGGAAAGAATGGTGTGCGAATCCGCAGGAACATCCATGGGGACAGATGTGATATCATCAGGATTCCATGTGCCAGACAAACAGGACACCTGTTACACCTGTGATACATCATAACTGAAAACTGCGTAGCAAGAACAAACACTCCCTGTCTGGGGGCATTCATGCCCATTTATACTAGACAAATTTACAACTTGCCAAACACATTGCATCAGTGGCATCACTGCCAACAAATATGTTTTTCACAGGTACATGCATGGTTCAAACTGCTACACCTTCTGGTGCTGTGAGACTAATAAGTCATTGGCCGACATTTGTATGGGTGTTTGGGTGGATTATGGAATTTGATGGTCCTTTGATAAAGACCTGCTAATGGATAAGCCAGTTTGATGTGAAATACCAAATTAACCTCAACTGACTTGATACTGCTTAGGAATATTAAATAATGAACATAGGCATGTCAAGTCATGTAGATCCTTTCAAAACAATACAGTCAGTGTATATAAAACAATATCTATCTATCTACAGTATCTATCTATCTACATACATACTAATATATAAGTCATTTAGATCTCTATAATACAATTTGAGTTAATGACACACAATACGAGTTGATGACTTTATTGTTAAAGGACTTTATTATTAAATACTGACAAATGTATGTAGGACAATAAATGAAGACTATACCACAAACAATAAAATAAGAATTTCTCCAATCCAACCTCTATTTATCGAAGGCTGTGTCTCAAAACATAGGTGTGTCACAATCAGTAATAACAATAAATTGTTTAAAATATGAAATATATAAAAATATAATATAGAAATATAATGGAAAAATATTTTATATAATACAAAATATTCTATACAAATATTTATATACCATATAATAAATTGTTTTGGAAAACGTCATCTTTTGTTTGGAGCCAAGGCTTCCATTCTCCAGCAGCACGCACCAAAAGCGTCACCAGGTAGAGCTACTGTCCCTTTAAATTTGACAAAAGCCAGAATATTCGGGAGGATCCGAGAAAAACAATGAATAACGAATGTATCCTTGGCTTACCATGAGCGACACATTGATGGACATTTTCCCAAGCATTATCCCAGTAGAATCACTCTTCTTTTAAATATGCCCAGGTCCACATCTGTTGCTTTTGCACTTCATAGGTTGAGTATCACCATCTCCGCATCAACAACTGGACACCCACATTTTGTAAGGTATTGTTCCTTCGCTGGATCTCTCCTTTCAGTGCACCAGTTCCGTCCACTGACAGCTTATTATAGTCTGTGCTCCTGAGTGCACGGGTTTTAAGTAGTAGGGGATAAGCGCTTCGTTTTGGAAGAAAAACGGTATAATTCCCATAGCGATGATGGATGGATTTGTGGACTGAAGTGTGGCTTCTGTTTGTCCAGGTTACAGATTCTCGATTCTCTGTGCCGCAAAGACGGGCTGCTGCTGACTGAAGAGGGCGGGTGCTGGCGACACACGTCACGAGCGAAACTTGCCACTGGCTGCTTGTCGGTGCCGCAGACCGTATCACAGTCTTGATTCTATATAGTTTCCGGGAAGATCCTGGGACTGGGAGCAGTGTAGTGTAATGCAGTGTGCCATACAGGGCGTTACAAGCCGGATAACAAATGTTATCAAGAAGAAAAGTGTTGCACAGGTGTCCTGTAGGGGCACAGAATAAACTATCTATCTATCTACACACATTGCCAAAAGCATTTGTAAAATTATATGTACTTAAATACACATTTACACACACACACTCACTTAGCACTTTATTAGGAATACTATGGTCCTAATAAAGTGCCAGACATGGTCTCCTGCTGTTGTAGCCCATCTGCCTCAGGGTTCAATGTGTTGTGCATTTTGAGATGCTATTCTGCTCACTACAATTGTACAGAGTGGTTATCTGAGTTACTGTAGCCTTTCTGTCAGCTCGAACCAGCTTGGTTGACCTCTCTCATCAACAAGGCGTTTCCGTAAGCAGAACTGCCACTCACTGGATGTTTTTTGTTTTGTTTTTGGCACCATTTTGAGTAAACTCTAGAGACTGTTGTTCAACAGTTACAGAAATACTCAAACCAGCTCGTCTGGCAGATAGAATCATGCTACAGTCAAAATCACTGACATCACATTTTTTTCCCCATTCTGGTGGATGATGTGAACATTAACTGAAGCTCCTGACCAGTATCTGCGTTATTTTATGCATTAACCTGCTGCCTCATGATTGGCTAATTAGATAATTGCATGAATAAGTAGGTGAACAGGTGTTCCTAATAAAGTGTTCAGTGAGTGTATATCCACATATCTAGAATTAATATAGATATTAATAGAATAAAATAGGATGAAAAATCTAGAATAATAATTAAAATAATAATAATAATAAAGTAAATATTCACTATATAGAGATTTCTATCTATCTATCTATCTATCTATCTATCTATCTATAATGCATACTGTACATACATACAGTACATGCATAACCTATAGCCTACTGTCCAGTCTCATTTCCAATATAATTTGAAAGAAGGTCTTCCAGCCATTCTCAGGCCTCAGACATGTGTAAACAGCATAACATCATCTTTTGTGTCACTCAAAGCAGGCAAACCTCAGAGCCCATTGGCAGATGAGGGATACACCATCTGGCATAGGCCTACACGTGCAACTGGGAGTTAAAAGGTTGAAATGGGGAAATGCTCTCACGTGCCACTCAATGTTTTGCCGCAGGAAATCACTCTAAGTGGGTTAGTGATGGGGTAAAAGAAGAGCATCGGTCTGACTAACATTAGTGCATCCATGCTGAAATGTGCAACAATATGGCTATTTGTGTCACTGTGGGATAACACACTACATAGTGCTGTACTGTGGACTGAAAGGATGTTTAAGGCTTTCAAACAAATATTACTAGATTTAATCATGTTTGTCAGTTATGTGAACACCAGATTATGTTTTTCCCAGTATATGTTATAGGATGTAAGGAGAGCATCTGTGGTTTGAGGACCATATTTCAAACAGCTCACACTCTAATGTTCACATGTGATAAGTCAATCATAACTAATTAGAACTGTGATACTCAAAATGTCTGTAAATTAATTATAGGGATTAAGTTGTTCTGACCGGCCCTAATTACAGGTCATATCAAACAACTTCACAAATTTATAACAGCAAGAATTAAGAAGACTGTACTCAAAAATGCATGTCCTGTACTGGTTAAAGCTGCCTTTTCTGCAATACCTCAAAGCCAGTATGGCCACAATGTAAATATTATTTTGAAGTTTAATTGTTTTGTCCAACCTTCAGCTTTGGGACTTAGATTATTTTCTTGCATGTGAAAAACAAAACAAAAACCATTTCTGGCAGTTTCATAAGCGGAACACGGAAATTGTGTTAAACTAGGTTGCATATTACTCTTCATGTAGTAGCATGTAAGAAGGTAGCAGTAGTACAGGTGCTCGTTACTGTAATATCACCATTAGTTTCAGGTGATACTGTAATTTCTTCCACTCATATGCAAATGTTTAAAAATTGAAAAATTTTAGCATATAAAAAAATCACCTGCAGTTTAAGCTTTGTGGTTAAAATTCATTTTCAGGAGTACGTATTTAAAATACAAAATGTAACTATTCCACTACAGTTACAATTTAAATCATTGGTATTTAAAATAGTTACATTCAAAAAGTATTTTGATTACTGAAGAGATTACTTTGCATTTTATTGCAATTTGTTTCATTTAATATTTAGTCCTTTCAGATGGAAAAATGTATACATATAAATGATGTGATCCAAAGTGCATTTGAACAGCGGTGAAACTTTCTTATGAGGTGTTACATTCACATGAGCAGACAAAGTCTGAAGTAAGTTTGGAGCAGAAGAAATACAGTGCATCCGGAAAGTATTCACAGCGCTTCACTTTTTTCAAATTTTGTTATGTTACAGCCTTATTACAAAATAGATTAAATTCATTATTTTCCTCAATACCCCATAATGACAACGTGAAAGTAGTTTGTTTGAAATCTTTGCAAATTTATTTAAAAAAATAAATAAAAAAATAAAATAAAAATCACATGTACATAAGTATTCACAGCCTTTGCTCAATACTTTGTTGAAGCACCTTTGGCACCAATTACAGCCTCAAATGTTTTTGAGTATGATGCTACAAGCTTGGCACACCTATTTTTGGGCAGTTTCTCCCATTCTTCTTTGCAGGACCTCTCAAGCTCCATCAGGTTGGATGGGGAGTGTCGGTGTACAGCCATTTTCAGATCTCTCCAGAGATGTTCAGTCGGGTTCAAGTCTGGGCTCTGGCTGGGCCACTCAAGGACATTCACAGAGTTGTCCCAGAGCCACTCCTTTGTTATCTTGGCTGTGTGCTTAGGGTCGTTGTCCTGTTGGAAGATGAACCTTCGCCCCAGTCTGAGGTCCAGAGCGCTCTGGAGCAGGTTTTCATCAAGGATGTCTCTGTACATTGCTGCATTCATCTTTCCCTCGATCCTGACTAGTCTCCCAGTTCCTGCCGCTGAAAAGCATCCCCACAGCATGATGCTGCCACCACCATGCTTCACTGTAGGAATGGTATTGGCCAGGTGATGAGCGGTGCCTGGTTTCCTCCAGACATGACGCTTGCCATTCAGGCCAAAGAGTTCAATCTTTGTTTCTCATGGTCTGGGAGTCCTTCAGGTGCCTTTTGGCAAACTCCAGGTGGGCTGTCATGTGCCATTTACTGAGGAGTGGCTTCCGTCTGGCCACTCTACCATACAGGCCTGATTGGTGGAGTGCTGCAGAGATGGTTGTTCTTCTGGAAGGTTCTCCTCTCTCCACAGAGAAATGCTGGAGGTCTGTCAGAGTGACCATCGGGTTCTTGGTCACCTCTCTGACTAAGGCCCTTCTCCCCCAATCGCTCAGTTTGGCCAGGCAGCCAGCTCTAGGAAGAGTCCTGGTGGTTCCAAACTTCTTCCATTTACGGATGATGGAGGCCACTGTGCTCACTGGGACCTTCAATGCTGCAGAAATTTTTCTGTACCCTTCCCCAGATCTGTGCCTCGATGCAATCCTGTCTCGGAGGGCTACAGACAATTCCTTGGACTTCATGGCTTGGTTTGTGCTCTGACATGCACTGTTAACTGTGAGACCTTATATAGACAGGTGTGTGCCTTTCCAAATCATGTCCAATCAACTGAATTTACCACAGGTGGACTCCAATCAAGTTGTGGAAACATCTCAAGGATGATCAGTAGAAACAGGATGCACCTGAGCTCGGCTGTGAATACTTATGTACATGTGATTTTTTTTTTCGTTTTGTATTTTTAATAAATTTGCAAAGATTTTTTAGGAAAATAATGAATTTAATCCATTTTGGAATAAGGCTGTAACATAACAAAATGTGGAAAAAGTGAAGCGCTGTGAATACTTTCCGGATGCACTGTATGTGTGTGTGTGTGTGTGTGTGTGTGTGTGTGTGTGTGTGTATATATATATATATATATATATATATATATATATATATATGTGTGTGTGTGTGTGTGTGTGTGTGTGTGTGTGTGTGTTTGTGTGTGTTTCTGTACGAAACATATGTTGTTCTTATTCTGCCCTCTGCTGGTTAAAAATTAAAGTGCCTTCAACTTCAGCACATTAATTTTCTTTTCTTTTTGTTTTCTTCTTTTTTTTTTTTTTATACAAACAAGAATATTATTAAGTCTAGAGGGTTATTTGATAAATGAATCTTATATAAACAAGCAGAGTTCAAACCACAGATGATGAGACCACTTATAATAGCAAATGATTTGTTAATAAGTAAATAAAGAGAGACAGGTAATTTCCACAGTCACCTACTCCGGTAACACTTTACAATAAGGTTCCATTTGTTAACATTAGTTAACAACATTAACATGAACTAACAATGAACAATACTTTTACAGCACATTTATTCATCTTAGTTAATGTTAATTAAAATCAAAAGTTGTATTAGTTAACATTAGTTAATGCACTATGAACTAACACGAACAAACAATGAACAATTGTATTTTTATGAACTAACATTAACAAAGAATAATAAATGCTGTTAACAGTATTTTGTTAATTTTATGTTCATGATACCTAATGCATTAACTAACGAATGGAACCTTATTGTAAAGTGTTACCGCTGCTCTTGATGCAGTAAGGCAACTTAAGGCAACGACTCATGGTAACCATCCAAAGGAAGGAAACCAGAAGACTCATACTAGATGGGCTGCCTCAGTTAAGTATTAAAGTGCAATTAATGCAATATATCTTTGATCATTGTAATAAATTCTAGTAATTTATTTGTTTGTGTTTGTTCTGCAATCACACAGCTAGGCAGAGAATGTGTTATCCAAAACACTCCATAAAACACGAGGAAACACATGGGTATGGAAAGTGCTTTTGATTGGGGCAACTTCAGTATACTGTTAACAGCTTAATAGACAAATTTAATGCAAATACTTCAGCCACTTCATGCTAGAAGTGCTTTTACCGAGATTTCATAGCAACTGCGCCACTTACAGGTAAAAATATCATATAGCAAGTGACTGCACAAGGACTTGTATTCCCCACACTCCAATGTAAATACATCATTTAGCCTTTTATTACAATATTGCAGTCAGTTAGGATCACTACTTTATTTTAAGAATGTGAAATGTCAGAAAAATAGTAGAGAGAATGATTTATTTCAGCTTTTATTTTTTTCATCACATTCCCAGTGGGTCAGAAGTTTACATACACATACACTGTTAATATTTGGTAGCATTGCCTTTAAATTGTTTTACTTGGGTCAAACGTTTTGGGTAGCCTTCCACAAGCTTCTCACAATAAGTTGCTGGAATTTTGGCCCATAGGTTTGTAGGCCTCCTTGCTCGCACATCAAATCAAACCAAACCAAATCACTTTTATTGTCACACAACCATATACACAAGTGCAACAGTGGGTGAAAGTCTTGGGTGCAGTTCCGAGCAACATAGCAGTCATGACAGTGATGAGACATATACCAATTTACAATAAACATCACAATTTACATATCTAATATACACATAATTACACAACACAATAATAATATACAATGTACAGTATACAATACACACAATATAGAATACACATAATATAGAATACACATACAATAAAAATAGTATATAAAGTATATATAAAATATACAGTATATTTTATAAATGCTTTTTCAGTTCTGCCCACACATTTTCTCTCAGACTGAGGTCAGGGCTTTGTGATGGCCACTCCAATACCTTGACTTTGTTGTCCTTAAGTCATTTTGCCACAAATTTGGAGGTATGCTTGGGGTCATTGTCCATTTGGAAGACCCATTTGCGACCGAGCTTTAACTTCCTGGGTGATGTCTTGAGATGTTGCTTCAATATATCCATATAATCTTTCTTCCTCGTGATGCCATCTATTTTGTGAAGTGCACCAGTCCCTCCTGCAGCAAAGCACCCCAACAACATGATGCTGCCACCCCCATGCTTCACGGTTGGGATGGTGTTCTTTGGCTTGCAAGCCTCACCCTTTTTCCTCCAAACATAACGATGGTCATTATGGCCAAACAGTAAAATTTTTGTTTCATTAGACCAGAGGACATTTCTCCAAAAAGTACGATCTTTGTGCCCATGTGCGCTTGCAAACTGTAGTCTGGCTTTTTTATGGCAGTTTTGGAGCAATGGCTTCTTCCTTGCTGAGCAGCCTTTCAGGTTATGTCGATATAGGACTCGTTTTTACTGTGGATATAGATAATTGTCTACCAGTTTCCTCCAGCATCTTCACAAGGTCCTTTGTTGTTGTTCTGGGATTGATTTGCACTTTTCGCACCAAACTACATATATCTCTAGGATGCGTCTCCTTCCTGAGTGGTATGATGGCTGCATGGTCCCAGTGTGTATATACTTGCGTACTACTGTTTGTACAGTACAGTTTGTATAGTGGAGTGGTGATGGTGTAGTGGGCTAAAGCACATAACTGGTAATCAGAAGGTTTCTAGTTCGATCCCCACATCCACCACCATTGTGTACTTGAGCAAGGCACTTAACTCCAGGTTGCTCCAGGGGAATTGTCCCTGTAATAAGTGCACTGTAAGTCACTTTTGATAATTTGTAAAGTTTTCCGTTAGTTTACTCAAGTTCAGTAACGTATTCTAAATACTTTAGAATACATTACGTCTTCAGCACTGGTAGATTTTTTCACTTGTTTTGACTATAAAAACTCTGCCAGTACACTAAGACAAAATACACATGTTAAAAATACATTCTCTGAAAAGCCTAAATATCTTATACAGTGTTGTTTGTAAAACAAGATGAATCAAATTGATTTTGTTTTAAGGATTTTTAGATATTTTTTCAGGACAACAATACAAAAATTATTATCAAGAATACGATTTTTGGCCCTAATATCAAATGGCTAGAAATAGCATTTTAGATTAGCGTAAAGCTGACAGTTTACACAAGGTTTATTTCTGTTTCTTCTGCTCCAAACTTACTTCAAACTTACTTCTCTGTCTGCTCGTATAAATGTAACACATCATAAGAAAGTGTTTCACCGCTGTTCAAATGCACTTTGGATCAAATCATTTATAAATGTTTTCCATCTGAAAGGACTAAATATTAAATGAAACAAATGACAATAAAATGCCAATGTCAATAATCTCTTCAGTAATCAAAATACTTTTTGAATGTAACTGTATTCTAATTACCAATGATTTAAATTGTAACTGTAGTGGAATACGGTTACTTATATTTTGTATTTTAAATGCGTTATCCCGTTACATGTATTCCGTTAATCCCCAACCCTGTATATATATATGTGTGTGTGTGTGTGTGTGTGTGTGTGTGTGTGTGTGTGTGTTATATGGGAAACATTTGGTTTAATCCAAATTCAGTTTGGTTTTAAGTCGTCCACAGACAACAGAAAATAAATTATAGTAAATACATTGTTAAAGTACAAGAGAATACAGTGTAATTCCACACTGTCTAGAGTAGAAAATGCTACTACTACAAAACGTATGTTGTTCCTATTCTGCCCTCTGCTGGTTAAAAAAAAAAAAAAAAAAAAAAAGCCTGTTTATTGTCAGTATACCTTAAGGTGAATTCTGTTTACTGTCTGTGATCAAAGTAAAGCAAAAAGTTAATTTCTCCCTTTGGTTTACAACACTCGCACTAAAATTACTTTCTATAATAGCTCTATTATATAAGTAACAATATATGATCATATATACATTTTCTCTGTATAAAAGTAGATCACTGCAACATTTTCGTGCATTTGCGCGTAGGTCTTCTCAGAATAAAGCTCTTCAATGGTCAGTTTACGTCAAAATGTCATACTTCAGCCTTCTGCATTCCAGCGAGGAAATCTCACTTCTCGCGGGATCCTCCCGATGAAATATCGCGGAGGCAAATCTAAGAAAGGTGGAGACTTCAGGATAACTTCCTACTCAGAACACTTAAAAAAGCACACCTTACTTCAGCAACAGGCCGACATTAAAACACAGCCGAATGGAATAATATCGCAAATAAACTCGCTAACAAGCACTTCACCAACACGGTTCCACGCGCAAGTAGGATTTACTGCTAGCATCCAGCCTGCTAGCTTACATCAGCTACCAGGACGGGAGATTGCACACATCAGGATCGAAGGACAGTATGGGTAAGTTCTACTCGGCTCTAATGGAGCAGTTGCAGTGTCACCGTGCGTTCCATATTTCACGGAAAATTTCGAACGCGCCATTCAAGTTTCGTTTTTTTTTTTTAAAAAAAGAAACATTGCATCCACGTAGAATGAAGAAACAAACTTATAAGCAGATTAATATTTTACTACGCGCCACTGTCGCAAACTGGCTAGACTTGTCCAAACCAGTAAATTCCATGCTATTTGCGTCAAGATGAATAACTCCCTGCTTTGTCACTACTGTATTATTGTTTTTAAGGGTGTTTGACTTTGTTTTATTATTTTCAAAGCAGTTTGTAGAAGCTGTGGCTTTGTTCCAAGAAAGCCCCCTTAAGTTGACTGCGACTTTAATAAGAAGCACCTCCCTCCTTTCTAGAAGTAAGGCAGGTAAACAAATGTAATAGTGGACAACGTTAGTTTGGCACGGGCGAGTACCTGTACTGTTCTGCTCAGCCATGCTCTAGTGGAAGATCAGACTGGTTTTGAATAAAGTGCAAATGTTTTAGAGTTATCTGCAAATCCTCTTTTGGGTTAGCTTCATTTCCATATTTACTACTCTCAATTTCAGTTGTTGACACCAATTGTACTTGCTGTGTTCTTATCTACGTTTTCTTTGATTGTGCTATTGGATTTATAAGGGAATCAGTGTTGAGTTTGTTTTATTGATTTGTTTCTATGTCCTGTGGCCAAGCCTCATGCTTGTTTTGGCATAAGACAGAAGGGATTTTTGTCTGCACATCCAAAAGTGCAATTTTTATGACTGCCAAAAAAATCGTAGCTCCTTTATTTAAAAAGAGGCACTTACAATGGAAGTAAATGGGGCCAGATGATAAACTTTAAAATAAACACTGTTTTAAAAGTATAGCCAGAAGATGTAAACGTTATGTGTGTTAACATGATTTTAGTGTGATAAAGTGAGGGATTTACTTGCATTTTGGCGTTTACCAGATTACAGGATTTACAACATTTTGGCGTCATGACAACAAAGTTGTATGATTGTATATAACTTTGCACATATAAGGTTAGTAAACAATTTTATTTCACTATAATCATGTTAACAAACATAATGTGTACATCTTGTAGCTGTACTTTTGAAACAATGTATATTTTAATGTGTATAGACTGTCTGGCCCCATTCACTTCCATTCTAAATGCCTCAATCTAACCACAATTTTTGTTTAAATTGTTTTGTGGTAATCAGCATTATGCCACAAATGCTGTCAATTGAGCTCAACTTGTATTGAACCCGGAACATTCCTTTAAAACTGGTTGTTGGTCAGAGCTCTCCCTCTAAACTCTCTTTGTCATGATATGAATTATGATCTTATGTAAATTCAGCTGATGTTTTTCCTCTCTAGGGCAGAGATTTTGCTCAAACACAACCTACTTAAAAATATTCTAGAGTGGAAGATATGTTAGAGCACATCCCCTTTTACATTTACTGTTTAGTGTGTGAGGCACTGAGACCCAAAGAAAAAGTTGTATTGAATTGTTTTGGCTTTGGTTTACATATATGTTACATGGTGCATAATGGTCATTTATTTTCCCAGCTGTTGGTTGGAGTAGGCTAAGTCTGTGGCATGGACTGGCTTGGCTTTGACCTGTTGTAAAAAGTGGCTGGCAGGCAGGTTGCTTTCGTGGCCCCCCGCCCTTGTCAGTAATACATCATGTTGTCACAAAGTTATGTAAGCACTGGATTGGAAACTCAGCCCATCAGGAAGTAAAGAAGTGTGTTAGAGTAATATGAAAATAGTCTTTGCACAGGTGCAAGTGGAAATTGCTTGGTCATGTCAGGTCTTGACTGCAAACTAAGTTAGTTCAGGTAACGTTAAAAGAAGTGAATATTTCTTACTGAGCTTAAGTTTCACGGGGTGTTTAACCCTGATCTGTCCTTCCAATCATGTGGAAATCTTACTGCTCTACACATTTCCTTTTCATTTAGTTTACCTGCTAAATTGTAATAGACGTGAGCAAAAATTGTTGTGGGATAAAGTTTAGAGGGATGGTTCACCCAAAAATGAAAATCCTGTTATGAATTACTCAATCTTATGTTGTTCCAAACCGCTAGGACTTTCTTTCGTCTGTGGAACACATGAGATGTTAGGCAGAATGTGAAAAACTGACAGCATCAGTCACCATTCACTTTCATTGTCTTTTTTCATACTATAGAAGTGAATTGTGACTGAGGCTGTCAGTCCCTAATGTTCTGCCTATAGGCTAGATGGCAATTTCAGCAAAGACTGTGTGACATTTTCTCAGTTTGAAGTTGCCTACAGCTTAAGAACAGCTTTTATAGGGAATATAATAACGGAGTGAAGTTTACATTTGAGCTTCAGCCATATGTGACTTTACGATGAATCTAGATTCTATTTAAGTGAAGTTAGATATCCTCACCTGCAGGATCCTCCCTACATGTCATTATACAAAAAACCCAAAGCTAAAAAATATGTGAGGAATCTCAGCAGCCTCTCCCTACATGCTGAATGCTGCACTAGTGCCATGTGATTCTATTGAAAAAGACTATGCTTGATATCTGACAAGGAAAAAGATAGTAATAATAGGTTTGATTGCGTTTGACCGACATCCTGTATAGGTCTGGTTATGCCTGAATTGTGAAGAGGCTCTTTGGTAAAATGTTAAATATTAGACTTGCTACATTAAATAGCTAGCTTAGATCAGTCTTTCCTAACTTTTGTTTTGCCATAAGTATCCCCAAGTAAGGCTCAAGTAGCCCTTTATTGACACAAAATAAAGAAGTATACTAAAGGCTAAATATCTTTTATACAGTGGCAAGAAAAATTATGTGAACCCTTTGGAATAAGTAGTTTTTTTTTCCATTAATTGGTCATAAATCATCAGTCACAATAGACAAACAACAGTGTGCTTAAGCTAACAACACACAAACAATTATAATCTTTCATGCCTTTATTGAACACATCCCATTAAACATTCACATTCCTGTGGAAAATGTAAGTGAACCCTTGGATTGAATTGCTGGTCGATCCTCCTTTGGCAGCAATAACCTCAACCAAGTGTTTCTGGTAGCTGTGAATTAGACCTGCACAATTTTCAAAAGGAATTTTGGACCATTCTTCCTTACAGAACTGCTTCAGCTCAGCCATATTCTTAGGATGACTGGTGTGAACTGCTCTCTTGAGGTCATTCCACAGCATCTCTATTGGTTTAAGGTCTTGGCTCTGACTGGGCCACTCCAAAAGCTTGATTTTCTGAAGCTACAAGCTGTAGTGGATTTACTTTAATGTTTAGGGTCATTGTCCTGCTGCATCCCACAAATTCTGCTGGGCTTCAGCTGGTGCACAGCCACCCTGACATTATCTTGTAGGCAAGAGGTCCAGGCCCCGAAGCAGCAAAGCAGCCCTAAATCATGATGCTCCCTCCACTGTACTTCACTGTTGTGATGATGATTTCATGTTGGTATGCGGTGCCCTTTTTACGCCATACGTAGTGCTGCGTATTCATCCCAAACAATTTAACCTTAGTTTCATCAGTTGTTTCATATACGTAGCATTGTGGAGTTCAAGGTGGTCACCATGCCTGTTTAATGTTTTCCATATAGTAGACTCATGAACGGAGATGTTAACCAGTTCCAATAATTCCTTCAATTTTAACTCATTGAGCATTCTGGGTGTGCCTTTTTGAGTTATCTTGGCTGAACGGCCACTTCTAGGGAGAGTAGCCACAGTTCTAAATTGTCTTCATTTATAGACAGTTTGTTTAACTGTGGACAGATGAATATCCACGCTCTTTGAGATAATTTTGTAACCCTTTCCAACTTTATGCAAAGCAACCATTCTTGATCGTAGGTCTTTTGAGATCTCTTTTTTTTTTTTTTTTTTTTTTTTGTGAGGCATGGTCCATGTCAGCAGATACTTCTTGTGAATAGCAAACTCAAAATATTTGAGTGCTTTTTTTTAGTCAAAGTAGCTCCAATCTTGTTTCATTAATTGGATGCAAGGTTTGCTAACTCCTGACTCTAATTAGCTTTTGTTGATGTCATTAACCTAGGGGTTCACTTTTTCCACAGCACTGTGAATGTATAATGGGATGTATTCAATAAAAACATGAAAGATTATAATTGTTCGAGTGTTGTTAGCTTAAGCACATTGTTGTTGGTCTATTGTGACTTTGATGAAGAGGAGCTCACATTTTATGACCAATTAATGCAGAAAACCTGCTCCTTCCAAAGGGTTCACATACTTTTTCTTGCCACTGTACATACATATATAAATATTATTTATGAAATTTATTCATATACAACAACAACAACAACAAAAAAAAAAAGAGGCAAAATAAGCCATGAAATGCACAATTAGAACAGACTAATGCTGTTAATTATACAGGGCAGGGGATCTTCTAATTTCTAACTATTTAGATGACTTGCTGCTTCATTATTGAACTTAAGGACATGATATGAATAGATGAATAGATAAATACAAATATTAATACAGGGATCAAGTACCAATACGATATTTTGAAAAAGTATTGTGATATATCAATACGTTATTGTATTGCCACTGCTCCATAATAAATGGTATCAGCATCATTATTTAATTTTCCAAAATGCATGCACATATAATTAATGACATTACAATTAACTGAATATTGCTTTGGCTAGACATACTCACTACACGAATAGACAGCCCTAAAACAGCAGCTTAATTAATAATAATAATAATAATAATAAAAAAATAGGTAGGCCTATTTAAGAGTGTTCATAGGGCTATTGAAACATGTATCATTTAGACTAGAGGAGGAGCAGGCTGGCTTTAAAATGGGGACATATAATGCTTTTTAAAAAAAAATTTTTAATAAAAAGTCACCAATTTCAAGCTAGGACTTCTTGTTTTATAGTGTTAAAGTTATGCTCTTGAAAATGCAGCAGGAACTTCCTTTTTGGTGGGTCTGAGTTCTGTATCTAGTGCTGTGTGTGTGTGGTTGTTTATTTTTAAATATCAGACATCTTTAAATTATTAGAAATAAGAGGTGCGTGCGTGCGTGCGTGCGTGCGCCAGCCAGGGTCTTTATTAGCTGAGTCCAAAGTGCCAGAGGGCACTGTGAGGTTGAATTGAAATGGAATGCCCCATATTAGGGGCACTCCCTGCTGTATTTCTAACTAGCTCCAGTCACTATTGATTATGTTTGTATGTGTGTCAGAGCTCGACATTAACGCTTGTCTGGGACAAGTGGATTTTTGAAGGGGCAAGTGAAAGAGAATTTTACTTGACTGACCAGACAAGCAGTCTGATTAAAACATCAATAACAAAAAAATAACCAGCTATATTCGTGATAGCCTAGTTCATATTCTTATTCTGCTGCTGAAAGTAATCAAGAGCATATAATTTTATAATTTGCAAGCGATCTAGTAACAGCTGCGCCCTGTTTGGTTGACAGGCGGCGTTTGTGTGTGTTTTGAACATGTGCGTGTGCTCCGAAATGCGCACCTGAATGGTCAAATACATTCGGCCAAAATGCCCGTCTTGGTGAGGTATTCGTGTAAACACAGAGAGTTATGTCTAAAATGAAAGTAAACGGCAACATAACATTATGAAAAAGTAGATCTCATTCCATAGAACTATGAGCATCTCTGCTGTATATGATGGCGATGGAGGCTTTTCTTTATTTGACTAACTTATGTAACATAAAATAATTATCATATGACAATAGCCTCCTCTCCTACACAGTGCAGTTTACATTTGTCGCAGAGAATTGAGTTGATTGCATAGGTACACTATTAGGTTGGGCATCGGTCATAATTTTAGAAAAATATAAACATAAACCTTGACATGTTACTTGAGCATGTAACTTAAATGTCCTTTTTTCTCTCCGGACAAGTAACTTTTTTTTTTACGTGGACAAGTGAATGACCAATTTAATTGTCCGGAGGACAAGCATATGACAATGCTAAATGTTGAGCCCTGTGTGTGTTTTTATTCAGTGTAGTAATTTTATTTATTAAGCCACTGATCCATTTAATGTCTGACCTCTCTCTGGTCCACCGCACACACAACTAGTTTGGCTTGCACTTCAACAGTGAACATATGTCATGAAAAATTTGTCTGTGGATTGTCATATGATTGTTTTTAAGAATAGGTACACTTTATTTCAATCTATTTTAATTTACATTTACAAATAGCAATTTACAATTACATCTCATAATGTGTTTATGTGTCTCTTTGTCATTAAAATGGTTAGAATTCTATTCAGTTAGAGCATTAATGAGATCGCAAATAGATCATGCTTGTTTAGGGGTGGGCAGTGTACCGGTAGACATGATAAACTGGTAGAAAGTTGGCAAGCGGTATATATTTTGGATTATCTATTTATTTCTTTTTTTGGATTTTCTCCCCTTTTCTCCCCAATTTTGGCATGCCCAATTCCCAATGCGCTCTAGGTCCTCGTGGTGGCGTAGTGACTCGCCTTAATCCGGGTAGCTGAGGACAAATCTCAGTTGCCTCCACATCTGAGACAGTCAATCTGCGCAACTTATCACGTGGCTTGTTGAGCGCGTTACCGTGGAGACCTAGCGTGTGTGGAGGCTCACGCTATTCTCCGCGGCATCCACACACAAAAAGCCACCTGCCCCACTGAGAGCGAGAACCACATTATACCATATTATAGTGACCATGAGGAGGTTAACCCAACGTGACTCTACGCACCCTAGCAACCGAGCCAATTGGTTGCTTAGGACTGGAGTCATTCAGCATGCCTTGGATTCGAACCTGTGACTCCAGGTGTTTTATTCAGCGTCTTTACATGCTGAGCTACCCAGGCCCCCCTATATTTTGGATTATTGTCTGTATTAACGCAAAATCGCCACTGTGTGGCAAGAAATGTGCACCTCATTCTATTCACGTACCACATATGCGGTACACATTCTGTTGCAGAAATGGTGAAGGAAGGCGGGTGGCTTCACATGAGGGTTTTTCAGGTACTGACAATTGAAGCAAATTCAATGACATTCTTTTCGAGTTCTAAATATGCTTCTCATCTCACACACGCAGCTGTGTATCACGTGATTGTCATGCGTGACAGATTGTGCTCCACAGACAGGAGAACGCAGAGCGTGTGATCACTGGTGCCACTCAACCTGGTTTCCTCTATCGCGGCATAACTTCAAAACTTGCATGACCCATTTGAATTCTACTGAGTTTTTTTTTAACCTTAAAGTGCTATGGAGGAAGTCAAACAGCGAGAGAGCCTGACATTCTAACTAACACTGATGAGGAAAACTAAAGCTAAAACAATGTGTCATGCACCAACAATATTGTGCCATCTGTCATGCAGGTTTTTTAAACTACACATCGCCCTTAATAAAATTCAGTTTGAATGATGTTAGATATTAGAAAACAAAATGGCTGTACTTTCAGATATTCAAATATTGTCTACAGAGATGAATTGAGAGCTTAATGAATTGTTTTTTATCAAAAATAGGAAGGATTTTTTTTCCGTTGTTGCATTGCTTTCAGAAGATGTCAAGTTTCTTGAGGAAAGTTTAATAATAATAATACTAGTCAACAACATCAAACTGAAATGGGAAATTTAGCATTGTGGTGAGGTTGATTGCCACCAATTGATTTATTTTTACTCTTACTGTCTGTCAAGTTCTAAATAAAGAGAAAATGATATGAGGAAGTAGTTTTCATTTATAAAGTATTTAATTAAATGGATTTTTCAAAAATAGGCATTACAATATATTTAATTTATAAATAAATGTTATAGATTTTTTAGAAACATGTAACTGTATTGTGATATACATCGTTATCGTGATATAAATTTAGTGATATAAGATTTTGGTCATATCACCCACCCCTATGCTTGTTTCACAGGTACTTGAGCCACCTATGATCTACAACTGCTTCTTTTCTCAGAAAAACAAACAAGGGAGCGCTTTCTTCAGCTCCAGACTTAGTCTGGAAGTTCAACAAGGGTAGGGCTGTCAATTGGGCAGAGAAACTAAATTAATTTTTATCTTAAACATTTTCTGTTATTTCCTTAGTTCACAAGAGTTCGCATTGAATACATATAACCACACAGCACCGTGTTATATTATTGCAAAGAACATATTCTCAAATTTTAAGTCAAAAGTAAAACGAAGGGGGAAACGCTTCAATAGGTAGTTCTGTGTTAACATGGTGTTACACTTGCACTGGTGCCACAGTATATACTACCACAGACTCAAACTTCAAAATAATAGCGATATACCAGTGTTTTTCATTAATTACCGCTGAATGTAGGGTAGAATTATTCCCAGATAGCAGTGGTATTTGGCTGAACTCGGTGGTAAAGCGGCTCATGATCCCTGGTCAGGGGCTGTTCAAACAGACGGAACACAACAAAGGAGCAGAACGCGAGGATCTAGAGACACATTTCCAACTTGAACTCCTTTACAGAGAAACCACTGAGAAATGCTGATAAGAGAGCAAGACGCAATGGCCAAAGACCTCCACCTACTGTAAGGGGCTGTTCACACCAAACACTTTTGCTACCATCCAGTTTACCGTTTTGTATGTAAACGTGCTAGACGAACTTCTTTGTTTCGCTTTGTTTTTGTTTATTCAGCGTCTTGTGCAGAAGCACTGTTTTTTAGATGCTGTGTCAAGTTAAAAAGAACTTCAAAATGTGTCTTGAAACAACTGGTTTCTGTTAAACTGTATTTTGTTGCGCTTCATCTAGCCTTTTTTAGCGCAAGAATGCGATCAGTCTGAAGTCATCGCCAGTGCTTGGCACACATCCAAAATTCGAATGCGCAGTTTTAGCATTCAAATATGTGTTTTTCTTACATTTGACAAATATTAAAATTTCAAATTTTAATTTGACAGCCCTAAACAAGGGTGTATGAGAAGTAATTTCAGAGTGCATTGCTTTTTGGATAAAGCTTTAAGTAGTCTTTATTTAGGCCCATTTTCTTGGATTCAAGTTATTTCCTTCTCCCTTCAGTATTTTGTATAATTTCACTTACCCAGCCTTTTCCTGTTGTTAAAGAGTGCAATATCTGGCATGTGTGAATAACATTTTGAGTTTGAGATTTAGAGATGTCGGCGATCAGAACACTTAGTAAATTACCTTATCTGTTTTTCTTTTTGAATGGCTGCAGAGGAAAAAAGGGAGAGAGTAAACGTCGTAGGCTCTGGATCCGCGCCCCACTCCAGATGCTCTCGCCAAGAAGCTACAGTCAGCCTACCTTGTCATTTTGTCAGGATTCGTGTGCTAGACAATTCCTGCAAAGCTCTGCTGAAACTTTCCGTTTCTTAAAGCTAGACCACAGTGACCAATGTTCTTTGGTTGAAGGCCTTGGCTACACACTTTTCCACCACAGTGGTGCTGGTGTTCGGCTGGGGGATATCAGAGCCGGGCCAATCGATGACATAACTTACTAAATCATTTTATTTTAGACAGATATTTTATCTTTATCCTTCAACCTATTGAGTGTTACATCACCATATCGGGTGTTTCCAGTGTAGATAGCTTTGTTAATTCTAATAGGAGCTTTGTGTCAGTCTTGCCAATCGTGTTGTTGTTCTGAAAACTGAACTTGGTAGGACATTATTCCACCTATCGGGCTTTAATGTTGAGGGTTACTCATCAAAGACTAGCAGGTTTTAGGGGCCGGTGTTCCGGCATTAGCACAATGTTGTTGGAAGAGGCGCTAATGGAGCCGTTAGATTGGGTTGGTTTTGGAAGTTCTTCTTTTTTCCTCTTTTGTTGGTTGGCAAGAATATAAAGGCTAAATTAGATGTAAAACCAACACCCTCAATCAAATGGTGATTTTTTTTTTTTTTTTGTCCCCCCCCCCCCGTTATATGTAACTAGCCTATATCTTCTATAAACTACACCAACTAGAAGAGGAAGAGACCAAAACCGTGAGACGACTGGCCTTCACACAGACATTCTGGTCTCGCGGCTCAAGGTCCGAGGCTATTGGCACCAGCTGGTCAGTTGATAGACCTGCCTTGCATAGTGGAAAAGTGGCAAATGAGTACTAAAGTAGATAGGGACTGCAGATATCTATCCAAGAGGATAGATGACATGGTTTGGCATTCGCTCAAAAGGCCCGTTTATGGGTTGTGTATACTGTGTTTTTGACATTGATTCAACTTTCCTTCCTAGAGTGCTGTAAGAGATTTCTCATTGTCATGTTTACCTGAACTGGTTAGTTATACTGTTCTCAGCCGAATCTTCCAAAAGACTTTCTGTAGAATTAAAGGCTTGTACAGGGAATTTCATTTGATTACGACCATTACATCATTGTTAATAAGTGCACAAACATAAGACGTGGTAGGGATGAATGATGCGATCCTGTCAAGCACTCTGTATCTGAACTCATCTCAAATTGCTGTAATTCAAGAATTCGTTTGACTGCTAAAGGTTATTTTTATTCATGTGGGAATATTCAGATATTAAGCTTAGAGGTTGACCGATAACTAGGGTGTTGTAAAAAAGCTGATACCCAATTAATCACCTAAAAGTTTTTAAAATCAATTTATCATGCGTTTTCTTTCTAAGAACATTTTCGTAGTCTTTCTTTTCCTTTACCGTGAAGGGCACAGACATGGAGGCTACAAGAGTCCAAATTGAATGAAATCTCAGATGCAGTTTATTGTGCAACCAAAATCTGAATAATAACCAGAAACAAATTAAGATTTGGCGCATAACTCAGGACTTTTAAACAAAAACAAGACCAAAATACTCTTCTTTTGAAATCCCAGCTTACACAAACAGATAAGAGAAACAAAATATGTACTCTTAAAGTCATCTACAATGTCTTATAATATAAACAGTATTAAGTAGCCTAAACATTATAGTACCGATAGTTTCAAAAGTAGCTATCAGCACCAGTTAATCAGCAAAACCAATATATTGGTCAGCCTCTAATTAAGTGTCCTGAACATGCACAGTTGAACACAAATGTACCTTTCACACCAAGAGCAAAATGAATATTCAACCGGCATGAATGAAATGGAAATTCATGCTGGTACTATAAGTGGATAAATTGTATTTCTTGCACAGGGATGTTTGCCAAATATTTGCATATTTTATGCAAACAACTTGCCAACCACTTTTCAATGTCCTTGTTTTCTTTTAACTCTCCTTTTTTTTTTTTTTTTTACTGTAACAATTGGGTAAAAAAAACAATTGTCTATTAGAGACTGCAGAGGGGTATAGTACCTTAAGCACATTGTTTTATAACTCTTTGGGAATGGCCTATGTTTCCCATGAGAAGTCTCTGGACTTCCCAAGCCATCTCTGACATCGCTGTGTAAATAACCTCTGTCAACATAGATAGTGTATGCACATGCTGCGGATCGCATTCTTCACAGACATGCACAACTCTCACAGCCAGATTTAGTGATTCTCCTAAGGCATTGTTTATGATGCCCCACTTTTCAAAGACTCTGGATATGGCTGAGCGAATTGGATGTTTGTTTCTGTGTGTCCGTGGTAATGATTAGGTAGCAGAGAACAACACACTGCTCAGACATTTGTCATTTTTGTTTGTCCCATGCTTGATGGAAATAGAAGCCAACAGGTTCATCACTATGCTTGGAGACCTTCATTCCTAACCACTAGGGCTGGGCGATATGAAGATGTATATCATTGCGATGATATAAAAGGTCACTTGATAGAAATTTTGCCATATCGCGATATGTAAATATCCATGTGCGCAGCATGGGCTTACCTATATGGCCAGGGCTTCATGTGAGACTTGATGAAACATGGACAGGTTTTTTCCAGCATTGAAAATTGTTCTGCTGCCGCCCAAGCAAATTCAGTGACATTCATCTCGTGATTGGCACATCAAAAGCACAAAATTTGCTACTCATCGGACACGAGCATTTGTGTTTCATGTGTTGAGTGTGGCACGTGCTATCTCTGGAGCTCACAAATGTGCTTGAGTCCAGCAGTCTTCCCGATATTTGTGCTCCACAGGCAGGAGAGCGCAGAGCGGGATCACTCACGCTACTCAATCATTTTTGACCCAGGATAAACCCTAATGGAGAAAGACATCTCCACTGAACGGGACAACTCCCAAACAATCAAGAAAGCGAAGAGGAGCTCATTATTAAAGCAGGTGTGACATCTTTGGTGTGTGTTCACAAAAGCCAACACCGAGCAGAAAAATTTAATCTGCAAACAGTGTCGCACGATGATAATCACTCGTAATACAAGCTATCTGTTTTAGGACCTCATAATGAAGCAGGTGAAATAATAGTCTGAAAATTTATTTTTAAACAGTAAAAATAAAGTGTTTATTTTCATTGGGTATGTTTTTTACTTTGTGTGTATTATTTTCTTTGTTGCATTGCTTTGAGAAGATCTTGAGTTTCTCGAGGAAAGTTTATAAAAAGTCTAATAATAATAATTTTGGTTAACAACATATCAGACTAAAATGTGTCTTCATTTAACATTTTAGTAAAGCTGATTTTTAAAAACACATTTTTTTTCTCTCGTTGTTCCGGAAAACTTTTACTATATTGTGATTATATATAGTTATCGTAATATAAAATTACTCATATTGTTATATACGATTTTGGTCATATTGCCCACCCTTTCATACTAACCATTTTAAAGGGAATCTAAAGTGCTCTGCCATTCAAATGATGATCTTTCATTGATGGGCTTTGTCCCGGTGACCATACCTAGTAGATTTGAGAAAAAAAATTTTTTTATAGACTGGCCCAATCATTCGGAAGGTTTTGCTCAACAAAGAGGTCAAACAATAGTGGCTGAAAAGGGCAAGGTCTAGATTCCACATGCTACTACACTGGATCTTGTGTAAAATGTGCCTTATTCAATTTTAAAAGGTCAGAAACAACATGCAGGGCTCAACAGAAAGGGTTTTTCTTTTTTCACAAGTTCAGATTTAACTTTCCCTGCCAACATTTTCACTGACACCACCACAACAAAATATGCATTTTATTTTTTAGCAATCTCTATATGTCACAAAAATATATTTTGAACTGCCATTAAACAACTATATTTTAAATTTGTATCAAACACAACACTATTATATAAACACTTTTGCTGGAAAATATGACATCATTTAATGATGTGATGGTCGGTTTTTTTTTTTTGGTCCGGATCTAAAGTTATCCAAAAAGAAAAAAAAAACATTAAAAAACATTAAAATGCAAGTCATACAAATCAATTACCTGAATACACCTCTTCTATGATGAACAAGTTTTCAATTGCTGAGTTCAAAGTAATTTTAATATTTTTATTATAAATTATTTATATTAAAAATTATATACGTGTACACACACACACACAGTTGTGCTCAATAGTTAGCATATCTTGGCAGAAATTGTGAAATTTTGGCATTGATTTTGAAAATATGACTGATAATGCAACATCTTTTTTTTTTTTTTTTAAAGAGATAAGTCTTTAATTTAAGGATAGTGATCATATGAAGCCATTTATCATCACATAGTTGTTTGGCTCCTTTTTAAATCATAATGATAACAGAAATCACCCAAATGGCCCTGATCAGATGTTTACATACCCTTGAATGTTTGGCCTTGTTACAGACACACAAGGTGACACACACAGGTTTAAATGGCAATCAAAGGTTAATTTCCCACACCTGTGGCTTTTTAAATTGCAATTAGTGTCTGTGTATAAATAGTCAATGAGTTTGTTAGCACTCACGTGGATGCACTGAGCAGGCTAGATACTGAGCCATGGGGAGCAGAAAAGAACTGTCAAAAGACCTGCGTAACAAGGTAATGGAACTTTATAAAGATGGAAAAGGATATAAAAAGATATCCAAAGCCTTGAAAATGCCAGTCAGTACTGTTCAATCACTTATTAAGAAGTGGAAAATTCTGGGATCTCTTGACACCAAGCCAAGGTCAGGTAGACCAAGATAGATTTCAGCCACAACCAGTAATTGAGTAATAAAATTATTGGCCTAATTCTGTCTGCTCTACGTTTAATTGTTGGTCTTTGTACTTGTGCGTCAGACAGATGCTTTTGGAGCGCGTCACTTTAGTTGCGTTGCATCTCAGTGGTTTTTAGCGTCTCTCGTCATAAGTATTTTTTTTCTTTAAGTTAAACGTAGTTTGAAAATTTTGAAAAACGGCAGGTTAAATGTGAAGTGACAGTTTGAAGCATTAAATATGCCCTGAGAGCTTTAATTAAACATTTGAAGAATCTTAAAAATAACCTTTTTCATTAATGGTGACTGAACTGTGTTTTTCTCTCTTTGTAGTTGAGGTGGTGGTGGAGTACGAGTACAAAGCCCTCCACGAAGATGAGTTGACCCTCAAGCTTGGAGATATAATCAAAAACGCACGAAGAATCGAGGAGGAGGGATGGATGGAGGGAGATCTCAACGGAAGACGAGGCCTCTTCCCTGACAACTTTGTAAAGGTAATTCCAAAAATGATGCTTCTCCATGATTTTCAAATTCTTTTTCCGTTTAAGTTTTATTTATTATGCTAGCCCATATTGAGTGTGAGGAAACGATGGAGTATAAAAAAAACTTTATAAGAAATGTCAGAGTAGCGATTCGCAGATGTGCTCCACAAGTTGAGCCATGCACTCATGTAGGTGGCACAAGTTCAAATCCCACTCCATTGTCTAACCATCATTTCCTGTCCTCTACTCTGAGGCGGAGCCCCGGCGCTACTGAATCTACAGCTCCATGGCAAAAAAAAATATATTTGTTGTGGTCCAAGTTAAATGTGATGTGATAAAGACCTTGTACCATGCAATAATGAATCGACAATAAATAGACCAACACGACTTTCTATTGCATTGTCTGTGCTCCCTGTAAACAAAAACAACATGAGCAATGTAGTTATATTCATGACTCATTATGCATTATTAATGCATTCATTTAAAAAGTTTAACACGTAAAATTTTCGTAATCGCGATAACGCATTTACCGTTAATTAGGGGTGTAACGATGCATCGATCCGGATCGATGCATCGATCCAGTGTTATCGATACAATGCGTAAATATCGATATAGACATTTTTTTTAAGATGTACCTTTATTTTTATACTCATGTCAGCCACGTCCATATGCATTGAAGTGATGAAGCAACCTTACTATTAATTTGACTTTATGAGCGCTAAATATGCTTTTCATGTGGGACACGGATGTGCGCGGGGTCTTTGAAGCCAAATTGTGCTCTGCTATCCGTGTAGCGTGCGCACGCGTCAACCAGGCTTCCCACGAAGTGCAAACTCCATTGACGGGATCTGTGCAAGCGCATCCTTAAAATGTGAGCTCGTGACAAAAGCAGCGATTAATTCGGGCTTCCATCAATATCGTTGCGTATGTGACCCATTTGAATTTTCTATTTTAAAGTACAATGGAGAAGTTCAACCATGTGAAACATCTTGACAACGGCGACATTCTGAACAGCACTAACGAGAAAGAGAAACACCTGCTCAGCTCCTCTACACATCAACACCCTTACTAACATCTAGCCCAGTTAACTGTAACAGAATTTTTCATTACAGCTGTGGAAGTTGTAGCCAAGAAAACCACGGATAGCACGGATAGTTGGAAACAAGTCATGGTTATGTAAGTATTTTGAATTGGACTAAACTGAAAAATTAGCTGTCATCAAACGAGTGATGACCACTTGTGTGTGAATTTATTTTTTATATTATTTATCTGTATCTGAAGTACCTTATTTTGTTGTGGATGTCCCAATGTGTATACAGAGAGCTGAATAAAATAAATTATATTTTGGTTGCATTTGAGGGCAAAAAAAATGTAATTGATTGTGTAAAATAGGCATAATATCAGAATATCAATCGCAGGCCCCTGAATCGAATTGTATTGCTGCAGACTTTAAAGTATCGGCAAATATCGGATTGCAGGCCAAGAGAATCGATTCAAGATAGTATCGTGATGAAACATCCGATTTACACCCCTACCGTTAATACAGCATAAACCAGCATAACACTTGTTGGAAAGGCAAAACCTTTGTAATGTGTCTGCCCGGAGTCTTTACACTGACGAACACATCACAGACACGCACATCAGCGCTTCCTTGTCAGTGATCAAAAGATGGATAAAGGACCTCTTAATGCTATTTGATGTACAGAACAAGCCCAGATGGGACTTGTGATAGGCTTAAAAATATTTTATTTCTATGTAAGGTGTATTTTAATTACCAGAGAAGCACGTCAAGTCTTAACTATCACCAAAACGCAGAATGAGACATTTTTGTCTGCAAGCGCTTTTCAACAGACGTGATATACCCACATTAAAGCCAGTGGTATATAACAAATCTTTTCAAAGGTAGGAAATTATTGCTTTTGCTTCCTTGTGGAGATCCTTTAGTAGTGAGTGAGGTAATCTTCCACTCCCTTGACTAAACTTTGATCCCGGAAAGATTAGATTGTCAGCACTCAGGTAGTTTCAGGAGAGAACCATGGAAGGCGAGCAGGTATGGAACTCATTTTTGTCTGTTTGACAGTTTGTATCTAAAGATCTTTGGCTTGTTTTGTCTGCAGGACGTGTGCTATAAGAAATGTTTGGTCTTGGGATGGTTCTTGTGTTTGTTTAATATCTCACAACGTGACATTTGACTGCTGTGTTTCGCTGAATCACCAGATAGAACACAGATAGCACTGGATTTAAAGGGCACTTACAGTCAAAGAATAACCAGAATAGAGTTCTTTAATAAAATCATGTTTTTAGACCTACAGCACTATTTCATTATGTTTTTTTTTTAAGTAATTTCCAGGACATCGTGTTTGTTGTTTTTAAAAAGAATAGTCCTATATTTGATTATTAATTTTATTATCTGTGTGGTCTATTACCACCGTTTACAGACAAAGTCTGTATTTTGTTAAATGATTTTTGTTCTACTGTGGCTGTATTGTAAATATTTACATGTTGCTCTCTGGCAAGGCATTATGTCAGCATTGCTGGAAAATCTAGTGTAGTATAGCCGTCTGCTGAATGAAGACACATTGCTACTGTCATATGGATATGGATGCAGTGAAAAAGGAAAAATCAAATATCTCTGTTATAGTGTTTTATTTAGTTTATTATTTTAAGAAAATCAGAAGCTTAAAAAGCCTGAACTCAAATTAGTTCTTGAGGAGTAGGGAGTAACAGGAAAAAAATGTCTTTGTCAGCATCTCAGACAGGAAGTTTAGAGCGGATGCAGCCTGTGGCATTCTCCATTCTGCACTGGAGCCTCTAGGAAACGAGAGCACTATGCCACATGCCTTTGTCTTAAACCCAAACACTGTCTGAGTCAAGTCGGGACAGGGGGCAGAACCTGGACCAAATAATCAGACTGTTTGAGAGTCAATTCAAAGTGTTTTTAAGTGAAATAGCCAATACAAAAAAGTGCTCTGGTGGTACAATGATGGTATTAGATGGTAATACCATGGTACTTTGATACATATATACCATTGTACTGAATCATTACTGTATTCATACACCATTAGGGTTGGGTATTGATGCAAATTTCCAGATTCAATTCTGATTCACAAGCTCTTGATTCAATTCAATTTCGATACGATGCATATGAGTATATTTCAGTTATAATGTAAATATAACATTATAAAATGTCCAATAAGCATACTTATGAAGACAAAGCATCACCTAAAACATATATTGCAAAGCCATGACAGTTTACTAAGTAATACTGACAGAATTAATGACACACAAAAGCTAAAGTTATATGGAAAACATGTCCATTTTTATAGGTATCCATCAGCAATTATTAGGCTTTTTATGGACATATTATGCTGTAATATTTATCAGCTCTGTAATCATTATTCTTGTTTATAGAATTAAGTTTTACACTTAAAATAATCTTGTTTTCATACATGTTTCAAGAATAATCATAGCAGAAATAACATTCTTTGAAGCAGAGAAGCCCTGAGCAAGTTTCAACAGGACAATGTGAAAACTAGCTTCTCAGGGCGTAGAACGTGACTGTCTGTAGTCACTGTAGATCTTATCACTCTTTTGTTTCTCTCCCTCTCTCTGTCTCTCCCTCCCCACTTATTTTGAATGTGTAAGAGAGAGGCTGCACTGTAAAAAAAACAATCAAATGACTGGCAGCAGTGGCTGCCAAACAAAAACGGTAAAATATCCTTATTCAAATAAAGTGCAAAAACAGTAAATGTACAGATATTTTTATTAAAGGTTTTGCAGAGAAACACTGTTATTTTACAGGTTTTTCTTGAATTATGATCAAACACCTTCAATTAAGAGTTAACACATGCTAAAGATTGTAAAATACCAGTTTTATTTTGGAAGACAAAATAAAAAGTCTCTAAAAATATTGTATAAAACAGATTAAAATCATCTCAAACTTGACTGGCAGTGTTTGTGTTTAGATTTTATGTTTAAATATGTAATGGTAAAAACCTGTAAAAGTACAATCTAAATACAATATTTAATGATTCAGTTTTTATAGAATTACAGTACAAACCTTAAATGAAATATTTAATTTACTGTACTGATTAACAGTAAAAAGGTTTCTTCAAATTCTCATAAGCTTTAAGATTACTGTGAAATATCCGCAACTGAAATCATACTGAAGAAATACACTGAAAAGTTCTTAAAAAGTAGGATTTCATTTACCATTCCTTTAAACAAGTTTAAACAAACTTTATTTAAATTGTTTGTAACAACATTTGCCATTATGAGACAATCTGGCAATGTGAATACAGAGTACTGTCAGCTTTGAGAGTTAGCTAGTTAGTTATTAAATGTTTACCAATTTAACCATGCACCTAATGCATGTCTTAGCACCCCCGTCAGAAAAATGTGAACCACCAAAAGAAGGAAGACATGGATTCACAACAATGGACACTATTCACATATGTATCATAGCGAGGTAAACACAGTTGTAGCTAAAAACATATTGCCAATTGGTACACCAAAATCAAACCAACCGTCTAATAAATGAATTAACTGCAGCTGCGTTTACCCTGTTATAACATGTCTGAGGGTCGTGAGGTCTTTCCCTTAATGTTCTCCTGAAAATTAAACAATGGATTGATGATGATGACTAATATCTTATCTTATATAGTACTGCAGTTGATACTTACTAGTGATGGATTTGTCTCTCTGTTGGGTGTCTGTTCTCCCCTGTAAACCTTGTTCCAATGCTTGATCTAAAAAATTTAAGCAAGTTTCTTATCATTAGCAGTTATCAGTGTTGAGAATGGAAAGGTAAAAATTGCTAAAAGAAACAGGCAGCTACACATACACTACTGGTCAAAAGTTTTGAAACACTTGACTGAAATATTTCTCATGATCCTAAAAACCTTTTGATCTGAAGGTGTATGCTTAAATGTTTGAAATTAGTTTTGTAGACAAAAATATAATTGTGCCACCATATTAATTTATTTCAATACAAAGCTAAAATTTAATAAAAAAAAGTTTTTGAAATTGATAACTTGGACCAAATAATAAAGAAATGCAGCCAATAAGTGCCCAACATTGATGGGAACTCCTTCAATACTGTTTAAAAAGCATCCCAGGGTGATACCTCAAGAAGTTGGTTGAGAAAATGTCAAGAGTACATGTCTGCACATTCTAGGCAAAGGGTGACTACTTTGAAGATGCTAAAATATAACATAGTTTTGATTTATTTGGGATTTTGTTTAGTCACAACATAATTCCCATAGTTCCATTTATATTATTCCATAGTTTTGATGACTTTACTATTATTCTAAAATGTGAAGGAAAAATAATAATTATAATAAAGAATGTTTTTCAAAACTTTTTACCGGTAGTGTGTATCTCAGAGCTATTACCTTGGAATATTGGACATTAATAACTTGCATTCTGTTGAGAGATCAGTAACTGCACACCACACCTTTTGATATACATCTTTTTTTTTTTTCTGGTCCAACACATACAACAGTACTCCTCAACAGTCAGATGTGTATGCCTGTTGTAGTTGTGCTGTAATCTGTTTACAATTAAGTGACTGTCAAATTACCATACCACCAGTCATTGTACATGGTGGCAATGGTTGCCAACTATGTACATTTAATTTCTAACAGTATACACAATGTTTGTTGTCTCTCACACACACGCGATGCGATCATAAATGTAAGTTAGACTACATTCAAACTTTTCAGTGAATTGACAGATTTACTTAATTACTGGCTTAAAACAGAAGGAAGGCAATGTCACCACTCACCAAAACTGCTATCGTTCAACACAATCAAGTAAACATTAACGTTACTTTACCTCTCAAATTCATACAGAGTTCGTCTGAACTTTAAATTAGCTGACAACTTCAACACAGACTAGCAACACTGGCTACTACTACACTGAAATATGTACTGATATCTCAATTAGCATCTCACTTTAACACGACATCTTGATGAAGTAAATATACACATACAGAGGTATTTCCCTTCTGCAGGCTGCGATATGTCCGTTACCCGTTGGTGAAACTCTTAATGGGCATAATTACACTCCGGCAGGTAGTACAACTTTCACATGTCTCCTCTGTTTTCCCCATTTTTAGACTGCGCTACATAAATTAAGTGTATGAAAACAAAATATAACGTTACGTTAGGCTGTTACAGAAAATAACAGGGAAAATGTTTTCTTACATGATATCGCCATATTTTTGCAAGATATAAGTTCACTTAACTTACGTGATCATACAGCTCCCGTCTATGTCTTTTGTTCTTGGTTGACTTCCAACAACTCAAATTCGCTCAAAATAAGAATTTTGCAGGAAGATGTAAAATAATCCAGGTAACAGCCATTACTAGTGGACTGTGGCGAGTAGCAGTGTGGATGGCAGCAGCACACACCCACTCAAACAGACGTATTTTAAAACATGACCGGTGAGAGGCGCGAACAGTTCTCATTGGCTAGTTTCCTGAATGACAGTCAGATTAACCAATCATTCTCAAAGCAACACGATGAGACAGCCAATAGCAATTGTTTCAGCGTGGTAACGTATCAACTATAGGGAAAGACGACTTGTTTTAAAAGAAAGAAAATAAATGTGTGTAATTACATTTATTTGTAGGGTGTTGTATTTAATTTATTTCTCAAATGGTGTTTTCTTTGAAGTGTATGAACAAAAATTTAATAATGTATGGTAAAATTATAAATACAAAAATGCTTACGCACACGCACACACACACACACACACACACACACACACTTGTTCCACTATAATAGTGAGGACAGCTCATAGACTTCCACTGATTTCATAGAAGGCTAAAGATATTTTATATTCCCTAACCCTCACAGAAACCTGTGCATCCTAGTAGACTTAAAGCTAAGCATGATTTGGCCGATTTATGAACCTTTTTTTTTTTTTTTTTTTTTTTACTAGTGAGGGCCACCTAAAATGTTTCACTATATTAGTGAGGACATTTTGGACATTGTGGCTATTGTGAACGCATTCAATAGAAAGTACACACTAAATCACAGATGGGGAAAAAGTTTATGCTGCTCTCTTGGGGTTAAAACTTTCAAGCATGTTTGCTGCTCTAAAGGACTTAAAGCATATCAATCTTGCTTCTACTCCTTCTTGCCTGGACTATTGCAATGCGTTGTTTTCCTGACTATGCCTTTACTCATTTTACTTTTGTCAAATTCATTGGCATGTATGTGCTTTTACTCACTGTGACATCACTGATTTGGTGTGGCCAGAGGTGTAATATGACTGAACGTTTCAACCTCGAGAGCAGTGCAGTTTTGTACTCTTTCAAAAAGGCAATGGATTATCTTTGATGTAATGAAAAAAAGTTAGCTAAATTTGTATCCAGAAATACAGAGTTTGAATGTAAAAGTACACATAAATATAAAACTAATAAGATTTACCTTAAAATTACAAAGAAAAACATTAACTTGATAGTATGGACATAAACCTTTATATAATGAGCTACATATTTAATTACAGATAATTATTGTCATTTTACATAAATTTGTCTGTAATTTTAGAAAGCAGAAAAAATACGGTATAAATAATATAGTAATTTTTCTGTAAAAAAAAAGAAATACATGTAATTTGTCATTGTAAAATTACAGACATTATCTGTAAATTACCAACCCAACTGGCATTTTAAGTTTTATGACAGAGTTTTGAATACAAATTAAAAAAACGGAAAACTACTGTAAAAATTTAGTTATTTTCTGTAAAATTAGGATTTTTTTTACAGTGTGTGGTATTGGTTAATTTACATCTGTTTGGAAACATTGAATGTAGGTGCTGCTTGGTGGTTTCTGTAAAGGTCTACACTGTGTAGGTTTGACTTTTGATGAAGTGTTAATTTTAAAATCTATCAAAGAATTAAAAACTAAGCATAGTTAAAACCTGATAAAGAATTGTTGATTTTCAACATTCGTGGTACAATGAACAAACAATTACAAGTGCAGCTTTTCCAGCAATATAGATGTTTACTTCTAAGTAACCGATATTTCCATGTGTATTAAAAAAAGACTCAAATTGTTATTATATTATAGAAACTACTCTGGAAAACCGGAATTTTTGCTTTCATACTTAGACTGTTTTACGAACACTGAGATGTTGCTGTTTCAATAAATATTGATGTGTTTTTGTTTTTTGTATAATTTCCTGTGTGCGACTGGTGTTTTTTTTTTTTATTTTCTCCCCTTTTCTCCCCAATTGGAATGTCCTATTCCCAATGCGCTCTAAGTCCTCATGGTGGCATTGTGACTCGCCTCAATCTGGGTGGCAGAGGACGAATCTAAGTTGCGTCCGAGACCGTCAATCCACGCATCTTATCACGTGGCTTGTTGAACGCGTTGCCGCGGAGACATATCGCATGTGGAGGCTTCACGATATTCTCCGCGGCATCCAAGCACAACTCGCCATGCGCCCCACCGAGAGCGAGAACCACATTATAGTGACTACGAGGAGGTTACCCCATGTGACTCTACCCTCCCTAGCAACCGGGCCAATTTGGTTGCTTAGGAGACCTGGCTGGAGTCACTCAGCACGCCCTGGATTCGAACTCGCGACTCCAGGGGTGGTAGTCAGTGTCTTTACTCACTGAGCTACCTAGGCCTCCCACTAGACGTTTGGAACAACCAGGACTCTTCCTGGAACTGTCCGCCTGGCCAAACTGAGCAGTCGGGGAGAAGGGCCTTGGTAAGAGAGTTGACCAAGAACCTGATGGTCTTTACTCACTGAGCTACTCGGGCCCTGCTTCTGGTGTACATTTATTGTAGGGATGTCAATCAATTAAAATTTTTAATTGAATTATATTATATTACTAATAATATTCCACATTACGGTCCGAGGACATGATCAGTTGTGTGAATGAGTTATTTTTAATATAATTAATTGCACTGAAAAACACATTAAATTGACAGCCCTAATTTATTGTTTTTCTTTTTTTCTTTTTTTTTTTTTAAACCCAGGAGGTGAAAAAAGAGGAGCCAAAGTCCAAAGAGGAGCAAAAGGAGGCTAAAGAATCAAAGGAGGTGAAAGAACAGTCTCCGATACGGCGGCGATCATCCGGGAACGTAGCAAGCCTGGTGCAGAGGATCAGTACCTATGGCATCCCAGCAGGAGGACTGGGCTTCCAGCCCCACTCTCAACCCCGTGCCTCAAAAAAGAGTGCGTTTCATTTCCAATTTAATAGCTTTCATCCCTTTTTAAATTAAAATTAAAGGGACGGTTCACTTGCCTTCAAGTTGTTCAAGACCCATATGACTGACTGTCTTCCATGGAACATGAAATGACATGTTTTTAGTGTAAGGGACTGTTGGCCTCAGTCACTATTCTCTTTCATAGCATCTTTTTTTTTTTCCATGCATTGAAAGTGAATTGTGACTGAGGCTGACATTCTGACTAACCTTTTGTGTCCAACTGAAGAAAGTCATATGGGTTTGGAACAACATGAGGGTGAGAAAATGATGACAGAATATACATTTTTGGACATTCACTTTTTGTCTCTTGAGATACAATTGATATGCCTCAGTGGGCAAATCTGATGTTTATGTAGTTTACTGTTTACAGTAAATTCTTTCCCTACTTCAAGCTTTTGGTCTTAGCTTACCTGGAATCAGTGAGAGTTTATCAGAAAACATGTCTGGCCAGCAGTGGGCAGCAGTAGCTTTGCCTGTTGTCTAGGATAATTCACTGTTTTCGTTTCTTCTGTCTGAGTCTTGAGTGTAGGGCTGTCTGAAATTTGAGGAAGTCCACTTCATCAGCTCCAGCTGTATAGGAACGTTAACACAGAACACAGAGTGATAGTGATCTATCCTACATTCAAGGTTGCTGGTAGAAAGATAACTTAAAATAGTGATAACAGTGGAATGTAGTTCTGTTAACTCCCCTTGCGCTCCTCTGTATCAGCTTGAACAGGATGATAATGTTTTTATCAGGTCTATCAGACTGTTCCCTTGAGGAAATAGTGCATATGCTGTTTTTGTGTATTTTATGCTCAAAGCAGCTTTAATTCAAGCTAACATAGATTGTGTTCACATAGGCCCTCTATAATCTTTAAAAACAGGGACGGTTAAAGTATCAGATGGTAATACCACAGTGCTTTGAGATTATGTATATGCATACAAGATATATTTTTATTTTAAGAGATTTAATGCAATACATTGTTACATATTGTTTTGCTTTCTTTCCTAAAAAGGAAGTAAATGCATTTTGACAAGAAAAGAAGTGTGTGTATATAGTGTAAAATTTCAGCACTTTTAAAATGTGCGATTAATTGTGATTTAAATATGAAAAATGATGATTATTGTGATTAAAAATTAAGCGACTGACCGTAATAATATATTTATATTTACACTACCGGTCAAAAGTTTTGAAACACTTACTCATTCTTTATTATAATTTTTTTTTTCTACACATTTTAGAATAATAGTAAAGTCATCAAAACTATGGAATAACATAAATGGAACTATGGGAATTATGTTGTGACTAAACAAAATTCAAAATAAATCAAAACTGTGTATATTTTAGCATCTTCAAAGTAGTCACCCTTTGCCTAGAATTTGCAGACATGTACTCTTGACATTTTCTCAACCAACTTCTTGAGGTATCACCCTGGGATGATTTTTAAACGGTATTGAAGGAGTTTTTATCTGTATGCTGGGCACTTATTGGCTGCTTTTATTATTTGGTCCAAGTCATCAATTTCAAAAACTCTTTTTTTCATTAAATTTTAGATTTATAATGAAATAAATTAATATGGTGGCACAATTATATTTTTGTCTACAAAACTAATTTCAAACATTTAAGCATCCGTCTTCAGATCAAAAGATTTTTAAGATCATGAGAAACATTTTGGTCTAGTGTTTCAAAATGTTTGACCAGTAGTGTGTGTGTGTGTGTGTGTGTGTATATATATATATATATATATATATATATAGATATATAGATATAGATATATATAGTGGCGGCCAAAAGTTTGGAATAATGTACAGATTTTTCTGTTTGGAATGAAAGTGCTACTTTAATTCACCAAAGTGGCATTCAACTAATCACAAAGTATAGTCAGGACATTACTGATGTACAAAAAAAGCACCATCACTATTTAAAAAAAAAAGTCATTTTTGATCAAATCTAGAGAGGCCTCATTTCCAGCAGCCATCCCTCCCAACACCTTATCCTTGAGTAATCATGCTAAATTGCTAATTTGGTAGTAGATAATCACTTGCCATTACATCAAACACAGCTGAAAGCTATTTGGTTCATTAAATGAAGCTTAGCATTGTCTTTGTGTTTGTTTTTGAGTTGCCACAGTATGCAATAGACTGGCATGTCTTAAGGTCAGTGTTGGGTCAAAAATGGCAAAAAAAGAAACGGCTTTATCTAGAAGTTCGTCAGTCAATCATTGTTTTGAGGAATGAAGGCTATACAGTGCTTGAAATTGACAAAAAGCTGAAGATTTTATACAAAGGTGTACACTACAGTCTTCAAAGACAAAGGACAACTGGCTCTAACAAGAACAGAAAGAGATGTGGAAGGACAGATGAACAACTAAACAAGAGGATAAGTACATCAGAGTCTCTAGTTTGAGAAATAGATGCCTCACATGTCCTCAGCTGACAGCTTCATTGAATTCTACCCACTCAACACCAGTTTCATGTACAAAAATAAAGAGAAGTCTCAGGGGTGCAGGCCTTCTGGGAAGAATTGCAAAGAAAAAGCCACTTTTGAAACAGAAAAACAAAAAGAAAAGGTTAGAGTGGGCAAAGAAACACAGACATGGGACAACAGGTAATTGGAAAATAGTATTATGGATCTTAACCCCATTGACTGTAAGGTGTGTGAGAAGTGCCCGACAAGACAGGCACATCTATGGCAAGTGCTACAGGAAGTGTGGGGTGAAATGTCACCTGAGCATCTGCACAAACTGACAGCTAGAATCCAAGGATCTGCAAAGCTGTCAATTGTTTTATTTATTTTATTTATGAGAACTCTTTGAAGTAGTGTAAGAAGTTCTGAAAAAAAAATTCAAATTGTAATAGTCATTTTTTACATTATTAATGTCCTGACTATACATTGTGATCAGTTGCATTCCACTTTGGTGAATAAAAGTACCTATTTCTTTCCATAAGAGCAAAATCTGTACATTATTCCAAATTTTTGGCCGCCAGTATTTATATACTCGTCCAAGAAATCTTATCATAGTACCTTGTCCAAAAAATTATGGTAATACCATTATACTTTTTTGTTAGTGTAGAGCTGGACATCTGCGTGAATCAATCTGTATTATGCCTGCTGTATTTACTGTGTTGATGAGAAAAAACATAAATGCATTTTCCTTACTCTACACAATACCATGGTAATACCATGATTTCTTGGCCATGTACCATGGTAATACAGTGGCTTCATGGTAATGTCAACACAATCTAAATAAGTGTTGGTAAATTTGGTCCCTTGGCATATTATATGCCTCACAGTTATCTCGCATGCCACAAGCATTAAAAGGTGGATGATTACTGCAGATTTTGCGGTTTCGTTTCTGAGTGACAGTTAATGTGTCTCAATGGAAATACAGAACACCACTCGGAGAGCAAAGGGAGCAGTCTACTGTTTTTCTTCATAAAGGGCACATCATCTCTGGGAAAATGTGTCCAAACAGGATATGTTGTTGTATGTGAGAGTGCATGTGTGTATGCACATGTTTAAAGAGTCTACTTCCTGATTGTGTTAGTCATTAATCGTTGAGCCCTCTACAGGTAGCTGTGGGAGAAACAGTTCCTTCACATACTGGCTGAGCATGTCAGGCCAGATCCTGAGTTGACTGGCTGTGTTTTCGTTGCAGAACCCAAGAAGCGTCAGTGCAAAGTCCTGTTTGAATACGTGCCTCAGAATGAAGACGAGCTGGAACTGAAGCTTGGAGACATCATTGACATCATCGAGGAGGTGAGAAGCTTCGTCATTCATCATGCAGTTTGCATAATTTGTGTTCACCCTCAATACTGAGGTTAGAAAATCAATAGAAAATCTCATACAACAGATTTAATTATGTTCTGTGAAGGGTGAGATTTTGCATGCTGCAGTATGACATAAGGTTTTTGCAGTTAAGATCAATTAATCAACTATCAACCATCTACCCCAGAGACTTTTGATTAATAACATGAAAATGGAACACAATCTGTTTCTTGCACTCAGCCCAGCTGTTTTTATCACATTCCCTTACCTTTATTTGGTTAAATCTGCAAAACAATTGCAAATTGCATGATCATTAATTTTTATTTGTCGCAAAATCAGTGTCATTTGCATTTCTTAAAATTATCTCTCACTTTTCATTTATCTCATCTATTTATACTGGGTTAATTCTATGTTTTTGTTTGTTTGTTTTCATATTGTTTGATTAGGAGTGTGCATTACCAGTCAAACGTTTGGTCACTGAATTTTTGCTTCTCACGCTCTTTATAATAATGAATGTTATGATTAAGTCTAATGCATAAATGCTTGAAAATAGTCTTGCAGACAAATATAATTTCTTTCTATGCATGATTTTCTTTGCCAACCCACTGAATGAGTTGCACAGTGTAGTAAAGGAAAAGCAGCTAACAAGTGCCCAACATACATTTGATCTCCTTCCATACTATTAAGAAAGCATCTCAGGTGGATACTTCAAGCTAAAATACAGTAAATAGAAGTGTTGTGGGCATTTTTTGGACTATTATTCTAAAATGTGGAAAATGGTAGTACTAAAAGATACATAGATGTGTCCAAGCTTTTGACTCATATCTGTTGTTTTAATACTACAGTATTTCAGTAATTCATCCTGAATTGTATTTTATTAAGTTATAAACATGTCACCCTAGATTTTGACCATAGGACTGGATTGTTATTAGTGCTGACTGTGCATGTTTTGTAGGTTGAGGAGGGCTGGTGGAGCGGAACCATGAATGGGAAGTCTGGACTCTTTCCTTCCAACTTCGTCAAAGAAATAGAATCAACCGAAGACACAGAGACCGACAATGTCACAGACGAGCCAGGTACTGCTCAATTGATCGTGTGATACATTCTTAATGAGTGCATGTCCTTACAAGAAAACACTCAACAGAGGCCTTTGTTGCCTTTTTGTACATTTAAGTGTGTGTGCGGTGTGTGTTTATGCAGTTTCAGTCTTCATTATGGCATCTGCAGTCAGAACTGTTTTACTTTATGTACATTTTTGGGGTGTGTGTGATGCCAACTGGAGCAGCCTGACAGCAGCTGCTAAAAGAATAGTTCAACCAAAAATGAAAATAATGTCACAATTTCTCATCCTAATGTCATTCCAAACCTGCATGACTTTCTTATGCAGAAAAAAAGAATGAATATCAGTCTTTTCGATACAATAGCAGATGATAGGGACTCCCTGAAAGCCCCGAAAAAAACCTAAAAGTATCATAAAAGTAGTCTATACGACTTGTGCATCATATTCCAAGTCTTCAGAAGGCATACGATTATGGTGAGAAACAATCTGAAATGCAAGTCATTTTCCATTAGGCATTATGAGTGCTATAAGAGAAACTCGTTCATAGTGCCTTGCATGTTTATGTGAAAACTTGCGTTGTTTAGCGTTAAAAACAATGCAAGTTCTTCACCAGTGTTTATGCTGTTTTGCAAAGAGATGGCTTTTTTATTATGACACCTTAACTTTAGGCTGTCAAATAAAAATTTGAATTTTGGATGTCTGCCAAGCAGTGACGATGGTTTACTGGCCGTTCAGACCAGTTTCTTGTGCTAAAACAGACGTAGTGCAACAAATAAAACAATGCAGGTGTTTTAAAGGCTAAATGTCCTTTTAAACTGACACAGCGTCTCAAAAAAAAAAAAATACATTGCTCCTGCACGAGACGCTGAAAAAAACAGCGTAACGCACCGCAACAGGAAAAGACGTCTGTCTACCACATGCTTGCACAGAAAAAGATGTACGTGTTCGGAGCGAACAGCCCCTTAGGTGGAGGTCTTTGGCGGTTGTGTCTTGACTGTGCCTAGGCTTGCTCTTATGAGCATCTTGCCGTACACACAAATGTATTTAATGAAAAACACTGTGGTACTACCGGTATTATGAAGCTTGAGTCCGTGGTAGTAATATGGCACTGTTTTGTATTGTTTTTGCATTGTTTTTAGTGCTAAACAATGCAAGTTTTCACATAAACATGCAAGGTACTGTGAATAGCACTCATAATGCGGAAAATGACTTGCATTTCAGATTGTTTCTCACCATAACCGTATGCCTTCTGAAGACTTGGAATATGATGCACAAGTCGTATTGACTACTTTATGATACTTTTAGGTTCTTTTTGGGGCTTTAAAGGGAGTCCCTATCATCTGGCTACTGTGTAATGCTTTAACATAGGTTTTAACATAGAACCGTCTATTGAACATTTCTTAACTCGTTTTACATTTTTACTTATGATTTGAGAATATGAACTGGCTAAATCTATTGACTTAATCATTTTACTCACTTTTGTTGACAGTCAGATATGTTCTTTGCAATAAACAAAAGCTATAACATGGTGCTTATTCGTTTATATTGATTTTTTTTGTGCTCTCTTGTGGACGTATTTAGGAGAAAACTTTGATTTAAAAATCAGATGTCTTGTAGATTCCCCCCCCCCCACCTGAAATAATGTCTTGGAAATTCTAATATAATTTCAGTGAAAAATTTGTATTTAGTTTCTAGCCCTGTTGGCACTTCTACCTTGACTTGCATCATCAAAACACCAAAAAATGTTTGTGAAACTTGAGATGTTTGTTCACAGATAACAGAGATGGCACCTCTAGCCCCACGTCCCCTCTCCCAGGCAACGGTGTCATGGCTCAGCCGAAGAAAGTTAAAGGCATCGGCTTTGGTGACATCTTCAGAGAGGGCTCTGTAAAACTCCACAAAGTCCAAAAAGCGCCTTCTGAAAGTGAGGAAAAGAAAGAAAAAGTGAGTTGGTTTCTGCACCTGACCATGTCTTTTATGCCTTCCTGAAAGCCAACAATCAGGGATATACTGCAGAAGCTTGACCAATATTTACAGTAATTACAGCAAACACTTTTCTGCCAAAAAAGAATCCTGACTGTCCCAGCAAAAATTAATGTGAAATTTCCCCTTTAATAGAAGCCCATTGTCATATCAGATTTATAAGTATTAATGATGCTGGAACTTTACATTAGAGCAATGTAGCACATAATGACGGCTCATGAAATTAGATCATTGTCTTGGCATGTATGAAAATCAGTGCTGCCAATTTCTCATAGCCACAAGCAATGGAGCGTTAAAAGTAATTACTTGTATAACTGCTCTACAAGCCCTGCCAGTGATTGCTCAAGTCCTTGCTGTAGAGCACAAGGGAGACTGTCTCATTGTGAAACCTTCCTTATTAGGCAATAGGTCTCTATTTTTGGAGTTGATTATTTACGGTGGCTGTTACCATGCTTTCTGATGTGAGCTAGTTCTCTTAGTATCATTTATGTTCTGTGATTCAAACTGTCAATGTTATGTCTTCACAGATTACACCCAGCTGTGTGTTAACATTTTGGTTGTCAGCAGTATCAGTAACCTAGTTTACATCCACTTTTCGCACTGTTTTGTTATCGACAAAGTGAAAATGTGGAAATTTGTTTTGGAGAAATTTGCCGTCGTCTTCCTGTTTCCATTCAAATGGACTTTTATCGATAAAAATGGTGTGCGTGATGATGTCATGCTTAAACACTTTGTTGCATAGCTTTTGGTTTATCACAAAAGAAATCTGCCCTTAAGCCGTTTCCATACAGAAATGTGTGTATATCACTAATTGTGTACCTTTCGCCTCCCAAATGTCCCTAATTTTTTTTTTCTCCAAAGTCTTTGTAAAATGGGGAGAGTATTGAGACAATTAATTGAAATTAGCCAGCTTACTGTCATTTTAATTTCTCAAATAAATGCAATCAGAAGACGAGGAGTTGCAATCAAAAGGGAACAGTTGCCCTTCTGACAGGACTGTAATATTGGTCTTGACATTGCTTAAATGGCGCCGCAGATGGCTGCCTCGGTGTGGAGCGCACCTATTGTTTTGTTGTTTTTGTTTGTTTGTCCTGTGTTTAGTAATCTATTTCCAGTCAGTTTTACCAGAGATGAACTGCTGAACATTCGACAGCATGTACCAGACTCTCTTTTCCCGGTTTTTTCAAATGTTGGTCCCGGAATATTCAAATGTTTTGCTGGACATTTTAGTTGGAGGCGCAGCTCTGCTGTTCAAGAGACGCAGGCGAGGGAGATGAGCGGTGCGGATTTCGAACAGCGCTGCCGAGTATTCATCTAGCAAATCACCGCTGTCTACCTAACAAAACGGATGAACTACATCTCCTCACCCACACAAACAAGAACTTTTCAACCTCTGCTGCCTTGTGCTTCACAGAAACCTATCTGAGTGAAGCCATTCCGGACAGCGCGTTACATCTGCCGGGCTTTCAGCTGTTCAGAGCGGATCGCATTGTGGAGTTAACAGGGAAAACGAGAGGCGGTGGAACATGCTTTTACATCAATGAAAGTTGGTGTACAGATGTAACAATGTTAAAGAGGATGTGCTGTCCTAATTTGGAAGTGCTCTTTATTAACTGTAAGCCTTTCTACTCGCCGTGGGAGTTTTCCTTGCTTATTCTGGTGAGTGTGTATATCACGCCAAGCGCATGTTTGAATGCCGCGCTGCAACAGCTGGCTGATCAAATCACAGACACAGAACAACAATACCTGGACTCAGTTATTATTATTCTTGGGTATTTTAACAAAGCAAATCTCACACGTGAACTGCCCAAATACAAACAGCACATCACATGCCCCACCAGAGACAGGAACATACTGGATCACTGCTATACAACAATAAAGGATGCATATGGCTCTGTCCCTAGAACAGCTTTGGGACTATCTGATCACTGTCTGGTTCGTCTTCTTCCAACCTACAGGCAGAAATTAAAATCATCCAAGCCAGTAGTAAGGACTGTAAAGAGATGGACCAATGAAGCAGAGCGGGAACTTCAAGCCTGCTTTGACTGCACGGATTGGAGTGTTTCTGAGGCTGCAGCCACAGACCTGGACGAGCTCACAGATACTGTTACATCATATACCAGTTTCTGTGAGGATATGTGCATTCCTACTAGGACTTATTTGAAGTTAAACAATGATAAACCGTGGTTTACAGCAGAGCTCCGGCAGCTTCCTCAGGCCAAAGAGGATGCTTACATGGGTGGGGATAAAGTCTTGTACAATCAGGCCAGGAACACACTGAACAAGGAAATCAGAGTGGCTAAAAGAAGATACTCTGAGAAGCTGGAAAACAAGTTTTCAGCTAACGACCCTGCATCAGTGTGGAGTGGCATGAAACAACTCACAAATTACAGGACTCCTACCCCCAACCCTGTGGTGGACCAACAACTGGCTGATGAATTGAATGTGTTCTACTGCAGATTTGAAAGGCCCAATCCCACACCCACTCTGACCTTCACTTCACACAAACACCAACACCTCCTGCAACCCCCCTCCTCCCCCCTCCTGCTACTCAACCTGCACTTAAGATCAGTGAAGATGATGTGAGCCGGGGCTTTCGGAAACAAAAGACGAGGAAAGCTGCAGCCCAGATGGCATCTCACCAGCGTGTCTTCGATCCTATGCTAACCAGCTGGCCCCCATATTCACACACACCTTCAATAGATCACTGGAGCAGTGTGAAGTCCCATGCTGCTTCAAACGCTCAATCATTATTCCTGTCCCAAATAAACCAAAAATCACAGGACTTAATGACTACAGACCTGTCGCCCTGACGTCTGTGGTCATGAAATCATTTGAGAGACTGGTGTTGGCCCACCTGAAGAACATCACTGGACCCTTTCTAGATCCCCATCAATTTGCTTATTGAGCAAACAGGTCTGTGGATGATTCAGACAACATGGGATTGCATCATATCCTGCAACATCTGGACAGACCAGGGACATATGCAAGGAACCTTTTTGTGGATTTCAGTTCAGCTTTCAACACCATCATCCCAGCTATACTCCAGAATAAATTGCACCAAGTCTCTGTTCCCATGTCTATCTGTCAGTGGATCACCAGCTTTCTGACAGACAGGCAGCAGCTTGTGAGACAGGGGAAACTCACTTCTAGCACCTGTACAATCAGCACTGGTGCCCTCCATGGTTGTGTGCTCTCCCCACTACTCTTCTCCCTCTACACCAATGACTGCATCGCCAATGACTCCTCTGTCAAGCTCCTGAAGTTTGCAGATGACACCACTGTCATCGGCCTCATCCGAAATGACGATGAGTCTGCATACAGAAGGGAGGTTGAACAGCTGGCTGTCTGGTGCAGTCAAAACAACCTTGAGCTGAACACGCTCAAAATGGTGGAGATTATTGTGGACTTTGGTGAGGGGGGTCAGTGTTGGGGTGTTCCTCCTATTCTAAACAGCACTGTGGCAGCAGTGGAGTCATTCAGGTTCCTGGGCACTACCATCTCACAGGACCTGAAGTGGGAGACACACATTGACTCCATTGTGAAAAAGGCCCAGCAGAGGTTGTACTTCCTTCGCCAGCTGAGGAAGTTCAACCTGCCACAGGTGCTGCTGATACAGTTTTACTCAGCAGTCATTGAGTCTGTCCTCTGCACTTCAGTAACTGTCTGGTTTGGTTCAGCTACGAAATCAGACATCAGAAGACTACAAAGGACAGTTCGGACTGCTGAGAGTATTATTGGTTGCCCCCTGCCCCCCCTTCAAGAACTATACACTTTCAGAGTGAGGAAAAAGGCTGGAATAATCACTGTGGACCCCACTCACCCAGCCCATTACCTTTTTGAACTGTTGCCTTCTGGCTGACGCTTCAGAGCTCTGAGCACCAGAACCGTCAGGCACAGGAACAGTTTTTTCCCTCAGGCTATCCATCTCATGAACAGTTAAATTGCCCCATTGAGCAATAACTATGTGCAATACACAGTTTAGTCTTTTTTTATATTTATCCAACACATCCAACCTCTTCTGCCATTTCATTCCTCTGGAAAAAAAAAATGAAATAAAAATGTGCAATGTACATAACAGATTTGTTTTTGAACTGTACATAACAGATAACAGATTGTATTAGATTTGCACAACCTGTGTGTCTGTACGTATGTGTATAATTATTTTTTATTTTTTATTATTATCTATGTCTTGCTGCTGTTTTTGTATTGTTGTACAATGGAAGCTCCTGTCACCAAGACAAATTCCTTGTATGTGTAAGCATACTTGGCAATAAAGCTGATTCTGATTCTAATTCTGATGTTGCGCCTATCGCAGGTTGCCACCAGTGTCGACCCAAAAGTGATTCATCATGGCCCTTTTCAAGCTGGCAACCTGCACCAAATTGTGGGGGAAACTTTCAGTCTTAGTATAAGGACCATCCATCGACGTGTATATGCTGTGTGCACAGCTATTAAAGAAAAATTGATGTGGTGTAATATCAGGGTTTACATATGATGCATTCCTGATATTCAGTAGGCATTGCCATCACAACTGCATTATGTCCCTCATATTTGTACAGCAACTTTTAACATCCAACTGAACTTGATTGTCATCTAAAATAAATTTTAAAATGACTACCAGGGTGGTAGTCAGTGTCTTTTATTCGCTGAGCTACCCAGGCCCCCCACCTTGTCGTCATAATTAACACAGGCTAATGATTGGGGTAAATTCTGTCATGTGACACTACATTTTTGCGTTAATGCCTATTTTCTCAACAAAAAGTGTTTCCAAACCAATTTTTCGTGACATTTGAAGTTTATGCGCTAGAGTTAAAGGTAAAAATATTATGTCGACACTTGTGAAATTTCCATTAGCTATATCGCTATACTTTTTGATGCGCTATACTTTTTGACACAAACAAACCCTTGGATGGAAATGTAGTTAGTGAAATTTTGAGCTGTATTTTTAGAGGCTGAAAAAAATGCCTTTGTTCCATATTAGTTTAAAAGGCAATTGTTTAAAACTTTAAAGGAATGTTCTGGGTTCAGTGCAATTTCAGCTCAGTCAACAGCATTTGTGGCATAATGATGATTGAGGGACGATCCTTTCTGTTCCTGTTGGTGTGTAGCACCTATCTCTCTGCATATCCTAATGTTAGAAACAAGTGGCTGAAGTTTATTTCTAATAAGGTCCCTGATCATTTCAGTTTGACCTCTATAGTTCATGAAAAAAATGAAAATGAATTTACTTCCATGCCATTCCGGATGTGGATGACTTTCTTCTGCAGAACACAAACAAATATTTTTAGAAGAATATCTCATCTCTGTAGGTCCATACAATGCAAGTGAAGACTTTCAAGCTCCAAAAAGCACATAAAGGCAGCACAAAAGTAATCCATATGATGCCAGTGGCTTAATCTGTGTCTTCTGAAGCTATCAAATCTATTTTTGATGAGAACAGACCATAATGTAACCCAATTTTATTTACTGTAGATCTTGCCATTGTAGTATCAAGGCACAATCAGATTTCAAGCTCAGTTACACTTCCTAGTGCTTGACGCATACGCAGAGTGCCAATTTGAGCTAGGAAGTGTAATTTAGCTTTAAATCATGATCACCAAAGAGACTGCACATGTCAAGATTTATAGTGAAAATGGAGTTACATTTAGGTCTGTTCTCGCCCAAAACTGATTGGATTGCTTCAGAAGATATGCATTAAACCACAGGATTACTTTCATGCTGCCTTTATGTGCTTTTTGGAGCTTCAAAGTTTTGGCCACCATTCACTTGCATTGTATGGACCTACAGAGCTGAGATATTCTTCTAAAAATCCTTGTTTGTGTTCTGCAGATGAAAGAAAGTCAAACACATCTGGGATGGCATGAGGGTGAGTAAATGATGAGAGAATTTTCATTTTTGGGTGAACTATTCCTTTAACAGTTTGAATGGCTCATTTCAGCGCATATTGTTTTGTAAACTTGTCAGAATGTAAATCTGGCCTTGAACAGAAGCTGCTATTGAAGTATTGGGCAGCACAAACTCCTTTGAACCTGACAGCACTGTGTGCGAGTCATTTCTTATGTGAAGATGGTGTTTACGTACAAGTCTCTAAAAGTGAAGCTGCAAAAAAGTTTTTATGGCTTTTAACCTTTAATCCCTCTCTTCCTTTCCTGTGCATCCAACAGTTTCATTCAGATCAGTGTAATCATCCACTACATCTCTTTCATTCGGCCTTTGAACTTGTGATGTCGCAGAATATGATGTAAGGGTCAGAGGAATTTACTAAACCTGTATGTGTCATAATTCTAGCTCCATTTAAAAACATTGGTTTTGTCTCCTTGCTTTTAAGATCTTTGTCGGTTTGACTCGGATGTACTACAGTTGGTCGAAAGCCAAGACTGAAAACAGCATGCCCTCATTTACTCTGTGCATAGGTGAAAGTGATCGTTGTTAACTCAGCTTCTTTCTCATCCAGGCATGCCTGATGTTTCTCAGTCTTTACCATCCAGTGTGCAACTGCATGTGTTTGTACAGCTGCTGTGTCAGTAAACCCATTTGTGGTTCTGCTTAATTTTAGCCAATTTCATCATTATCATCCGGCACAAAACCCACCCCTTTGAGCACTCCTGACCCACCTAAAGGAGAAAAAGAGGCAGAGAGCAAAGGAAAAGGTGAGTGCATGGTATGGAATGATATAGCAGTGTGTGTTGTATACTAAACTAAGATTTATAGTAATTAAGGATGCAGTGATTATGACTGATTAGCATGACCTGAGTTTTTGTTATCATTGTCTAAAATTAAAAGGATAGTTCACTCCAAAATGAATGTTCATTCATCACTTCCAAACACACATGACTTAATTTCTCCCATGGAAATGAGTTGTTAAGATAGAAGGTTAGCTTCAGCCACCATTTACTTTCATGTTGTCTTTTTCCATACAGTGAAATTGAATAGTGACTGAGGCTTACATTCTGCTAGAATCTTTTATTTTTCATGAGGGGAAAAAAATTAATATGGGTGTGAAACAACACTAGGGTGAGTATTCTGATGACACAGTTTTTATTTTTGGGTGAACTATTACATTAACACTCACCAAAGTTTATTAGGAACTTTTTTTTGTTTGTTTTTTTTTTTTAGATACATGAGGGACAATTATAATCAAAGTTATACATAAGCTTTAAACTTATTCCTCAGTGGAAAATTACAATCAGACATTTATCTGGGATGCCTACATTTTATTTTCTGCTGAACCACATGTGATGTCACATTTATGGAATTTTCAGTGATTTAAGTCACCAAAACAAAAATATATCACAATGGATCTTCATGTTTTTGTAACAAAATTATTTTTGAATATAAATGCTAATGCTTTGTTTAATACTGTTTTCATGGTGGACAATAAATATTTATGGCTGGTAAATTGGTGTGGCAAGTAGTTAATTTTAGATCATGTTTGTTAATATTTAGAGGGGACTGACACCTTGTTTTTAAATTATGTATAATGTCTATGCTATGAACGTTTGCTAAATGAAACACCATCAGGACTCCTGTATGAATGGTAATTACTTTTAAACAATTCCTGTAAAACCTGAGCTGAACAAACAGCTTGCCAGTATGGCATCCACAGTCAAGAGTTGTTGCATTATTAGATTAACCAAAGTAATGATTGGTATCACCATGTCATTCATATCTTTTTTTTATTTATGTCTCTCTGCAGTAAAAGAATACTGCAAGGCCACCTTCCCCTATGAAGCTACTAACCAAGATGAGCTGGATTTAAAAGAGGGTGACATCATCCATGTATTGAGCATGGTATGTATGACAGCAGTGCCGGTCCTGCCTTTATGCAAACTATGCAAGTTGCGTGGGGCCCCCGATCCGCATGCAAATATAAATGTAAAGCCACTGTATAGGAGTTGAGGGGGGTGGGGTGTAGTTTATTCGAATTATCATTATTATTATTTCATTTCCATTTCGGACATGCGCCAGGTAGTGATACTTAACATAGTTCTAGGTAGACATGGCTATGGTTTTGAAGCGAAGCTACCCATCCATCAGGAGCACAGAAAAGAAGAAAAATGTGCCAGGAATGTGAAAACGAGAGAGCATGAAGGTATGTATTTTTTTTAAAATCCATATAATATTTTAAATTCTTAATTAATCTTGACATTATCATTAGATTGCTCATACTCCAGGTCTCCAGCTTTGATATTAGAACACTGTTTTATGACTGCCGCATTGAAAGTAATTTCTTAATTTGTGTCAGGATTACACATGCAAAATCAGATGTAATAAAGAAGCTCATGCAAGCTCTGCTGAATCTCATCAGTGTTTCAATAAACAATATCCATTAGACCTTTTAGTACAATATTTGTGCATTTAGAGAAATATTGTTGGATTCTCTTATGTTTACTTCCAATTTGTTTTTGTTTTTTTGTTTAATTTTTTTTTTTTTTTTTTTTTTTTTGTATTAAGTTATGCAGTCGGAAAAGCATTCAGCTGTGAAACTGTTATACTATTTCACAGAGATATGGTGCTGTCAATCAAAATTTTATTTATTTCACTTCATTGTTAATTTGTCTTCCTGCCATTTTAATGTTTTTATCTGTCTTTCAGTCTGCATTCACCTAATTTTGTTCATTGTTTTATTATGTTTGATCTTTAAGTTTTAGTTTATATATATATATATATATATATATATATATATATATATATAGTTGAAGTCAGAAGTTTACATACACTTAGGTTGAAGTCATTAAAACTAATTTTTAACCACTCCACAGATTTCATATAAGCAAACTATAGTTTTGGCAAGTCTTTTAGGACATCTACTTTGTGCATGACACAAGTAATTTTTCCAACAGTTGTTTACAGACAGATTGTTTCACTTTTAATTGACTATATCACAATTCCAGTGGGTCAGAAGTTTACATAAACTAAGTAAACTGTGCCTTTAAGCAGGTTGGAAAATTCCAGAAAATTATGTCAAGTCTTGAGACAATTAGCAAGTTAGCTTCTGATAGGAGGTGTACTGAATTGGAGGTGTACCTGTGGATGTATTTTAAGGCCTACCTTCAAACTCGGTGCCTCTTTGCTTGACGACATGAAAAAAAAAAAAAAAAAATCAGCCAAGACCTCAGAAAAAAATTGTGGACCTCCACAAGTCTGGTTAATCTTTGGGAGCAATTTCCAAATGCCTGAAGGTACCATGTTCATCTGTACAAACAATAGTACGCAAGTATAAGCACCATGGGACCACGCAGCCGTCATACCGCTCAGAAAGGAGATGCATTCTGTCTCCTAGAGATGAATGTAGTTTTGTGCGAAAAGTGCAAATCAAGCCCAGAAAAACAGCAAAGGACCTTGTGAAGATGCTGGAAGAAAACTGGTAGACAAGTATCTATATCTACAGTAAAACGAGTCCTTATTGACATAACCTGAAAGGCTTCTCAGCAAGGAAGAACCCAATGCTCCAAAACCGCCATAAAAAAGCCAGACTACAGTTTGCAAGTGCACATGGGGACAAAGATCTTACTTTTTGGAGAAATTTCCTCTGGTCTGATGAAACAAAAATGTAACTTTTTGGCCATAATGACTGTTATGTTTGGAGGTAAAAGGGTGAGGCTTGCAAGCCGAAGAACACCATCCGAACCGTGAAGCATGGGAGTGGCAGCATCATGTTGTGGGGTTGCTTTCCTGCAGGAGGGACTGGTGCACTTCACAAAATAGATGGCATCATCAGGAAGGAAAATTATGTGGATATATTGAAGCAACATCTCAAGACATCAGCCATGAAGAAAGCTTGGTTGCAAATGGGTCTTCCAAATGGACAATGACCCCAAGCATACTTCCAAAGTTGTGGCAAAATGGCTTAAGGACCACAAAGTCAAGGTATTGGAGTGGCCATCACAAAGCCCTGACCTCAATCCGATAGAAAATTTGTGGGCAGGACTGAAAAAGTGTGTGCGAGCAAGGAGGCCTACAAACCTGACTCAGTTACACCAGTTCTGTCTGGAGGAATGGGCCAAAATTCCAGCAACTTATTGTGAGAAGCTTGTGGAAGGCTTCCCAAAATATTTGACCCAAGTTAAACAATTTAAAGGCAATGCTACCAAATACTAACAAAGTGTATGTAAACTTCTTACCCACTGGGAATGTGATGAAAGAAATAAAAGCTGAAATAAATCATTCTCTCTTCTATTATTCTGACATTTCACATTCTTAAAATAAAGTAGTGATCCTAACTGACCTAAGACAGGGAATGTTTTCCATGATTAAATGTCAGGAATTGTGAAAAACTGAGTTTAAATGTATTTGGCTAAGGTGTATGTAAACTTCTGATTTCAACTGTGTGTGTGTGTTTGTGTGTGTGTGTGTGTGTGTGTATATATATAACACTGATCAGCCACAACATTAAAACAATCTACCTAATATTGTGTAGGTCCCCCTCATGCCACCAAAACAGTGCCAACCCGCATCTCAGAATAGCATTCTGAGATGCTATTCTTCTCAACAAAAATTGTACAGAGCAGTAGTCTAAGTTACCGTAGACTTTGTCAGTTTGAACCAGTCTGGCCATTATCTGTTGACCTCTCTCATCCACAAGACATTTCCATCCACAGAACCAACCCTCACTGGATGTTTTTTTGTTTTTGGCACCATTCGGAGTAAATTCTAGAGACTGTTGTGTGTGAAAATCACAGGAGATCAGCGGTTACAGAAATACTCAAACCAGGCCATCTAGCATCAACAATGCCATGCTCCAAATCACTGAGATCAAATTTTTTCCCAATTCTGATGGTTGATATGAACATTAAAAGCTCCTGACCAGTATCTGCATGATTGTATGCACTGCACTGCTGCCTCACAATTGGCTGATTAGATAATCGAATACATGATTGTTGGTGCCAGATGGGCTGGTTTGAGTATTTCTGTAACTGCTGATCTCCTGGGATTTTCACGCACAACAGTGTCTAGAATTTACTCTGAATGGTGCCAAAAACAAAAAAACATAGTGTGAAAAACACAGTTCTGCGGATGGAAACGCTTTATTGATGAGAGAGGTCAACAGAGAATGGCCAGACTGGTTAGAACTGACAAACTCTATGGTAACTCAGAAAACCGCTCTTTACAATTGTGGTGTGAAGAATAGTATCTCAGAATGCTATTCTGAGATGCAGGTTGGTGCTGTTTTGGCGGCACAAGGGGGACCAACAAAATATTAGGCAGGTGGTTTTATTGTTACTGATCTGATACACATATATATATATACACACACACACACACAGACTTTGGCACAACTATTGTTGTTTTAAACGTGTTATAAATATACTTGACTTGGTTAAAAAGTCAAATAAAATGCAAAAAATTTGTCATCAATGTAAACTTAGCTGATATCATTACTTTGTGTTAGGCCATTTTAAATAAATTCAAATTGTTTTTCTATCTGCCCTCAGGGACAATCCTCAAGTTCATCAGTAAGACCAGCAGCACCAGGGCAGACACTGGTAATGTTAAGATTGCTAAAGCCGGCACAAGTGCAGACCCCAGTAATGTACAGCCAGCGAGTGCCCTGCCAACTGACGTGCAGACTGGCCTTATGTTTCTTTTCCTTTTATTTATTGAAATTTGGCACTTTATATACCGTTGGCTCAGTGTCAGTATAAAAAGTAATAAATACTAATGTTCCTTAAAATGAACTCACTGTATGTTGTTTGTAGGGGTGGGATTCTTCAGGCACCTCACGGTTCGATCCGATTCTGATTCTGGGAGTCACAATTAGATTCCAAAATGATTCCTGATACATCTACATGTTCTTATTATTTATTATTCTGCTGTGCAAAGACAAAACACAGTAACTTCACATTTTGACAAAAATCGTGTTTCTTAGACAGTGATTGTCCTGTGACAGACAGGTCTAGCTCAACTATTCCTAGATTTTGAGAAATTCAGCAACTATTTTTTTTTGGTGTAGTTACTTTCAGCCTTCCTATGGCAGGATTGTCATCACATTTATGATAAACAATTACTTTCTTTTATTTTATTATCAAAGTGGCCCCCAGCTGTGAACAAAACATGGAATATTCATAAAATTAAATAAACGGTTCTCTATCAAAACACTCAGTTTAGTTGAGTATCACAATTTTTTAGTTTATTCTTTAGAACCTTTTTATCAAAGAAATCTTTTTAAAGTACAAGAAAATAAATAACAGAATATAAATATATATTGTCTTATAAAATATGATTAAATTAAAAACTTCAACTGATTATATTTAAATACATTTGTTTAATCATTTTTATTTATAAGTATTTAATGATTAGAGTACAACAGGGCTAAAGGCACACCTTAAGGAAAATTTAGCTTTTTTTTTTTTTTTTTTTTTTATTAAAGTGTTTAAAGATTGAAAAAACACATTTCTTTTTATTGAATATAGATGTAGCAACATAATGTGTGAAAAGAAATAATAAAAGAAGGTTGTTTTGATTTACAATAAAAACAATTTAAAAAGAAAGGTGTTTAGGGAGCCTTTGCCCCACACTTGGGGTAAAAAGCCACCCGCATTTATGGTAAAAGGCCCCCAGGGGTATTATAGTGATGTCGTGTAAATATAAGGACAATAGATATAGGGCAAAATTTGTCAACTTGAGCAAATACTTTTGAGACAGAAAGATACTTTTTAATTTTTTTGAGTAACAAATTAAGAATACTTATTCAAAGTAACCACTTCAGAAAAGGGTTTACCATTTTCTGTTAATTGAATCACATTTGGCATTTAATGACATCTCAAGTATTCTTTTAACATTTCTCAATAAATCTATTTGCCCTACGTAAAACAATGTGTTTTATGGGGGCCCTTAGCCCCTGCAACAGGGGGCACACAAAGTGCCCCCAAAAGGCTAGGTCCTGCACTGGATGACAGGCTGAGCAGTCGTCTTCTCATCCACATACAGAGTTCCTAATAAAGTTGTATAAATGTAATGCAGTTTGTGTTTTAAATTGCAGTACACATGTTGGGTACATCATGTTTGCTCACTTGGGAATTGATGTAAGCACATTGATGTGACAAGTGGACTGAAGAGCTCTCAGACAGCATCTTCTGATAAGACACTGTGTCACAGTGATCAAAGACTAAACATGTTCTTTTTTTAAGTGAAAGGCTTTGTCATCATAAATGCTCTCTGTCTTTTGTCAACTAGCAACAGGAGCCAGAGCTTGTCTTTAAAGCTGTCTGCAGACACTTGGAGAATTTATATGTGACTGTAGCTGCTGTATTTCATTCAAATGACTAATTAAATACAGTGCTAGGTGTATTTAAGTTAAGAGACATGGGGATTTCCTTCCACCTGGTTTTTGCAAAGGCCTAGAGCAGGAAGCAGATCATAGTTGGTGTATGTTTTATGCATGATCACCATCTAGTGGTAAGGGATGTATCTGTATTTCCAATTCATAATGATGTAATTAAAGGAATAATTTACCCAACTGAACACGAAAACTATTTACCAAATCTTATGAAGCCAGATGATTTGTGTGCTTTGTGTGAGAAACAGACCAAAATTGTATTCTTATTCACAAATCAAATCATAATGCCCCTGTCTCATGACTGAACATCATGAATGACGTCAAAGCCTATGGCATTTTTGTTTCGAGAATTGAATAATGATTTGCATTTGTCATGTTATTAGCTGGAGGGCATTAACTCAAAGTTTGATGTTTTAGGATACGGGAGAGCCGGGCTGGTGGAGAGGAGAGGTCAATGGCAAACGGGGAGTTTTCCCAGACAACTTTGTGACTATACTTTCTGAAACCGACAAAGAGGTAAACTAACAAACCGTTTAAATTCTGTTTTTGATATTTACCTAGAGGGCCCTCATTATCTCGCAGCAAATTTGAAAGGAAATTGAACTACCCAGTGCAGTCCAGAAACATTTTCTTTAATCCTGGAAAGTTACTACCACAGAACTACCAGTTATTTTCTGAGCTACAGTATCTAAAATCATCCTGAAATTTGTAATGCTTGTTATTACTTGCTCCAGTCAAAGTTCTTATCATTTTACTTTCTTTATACAGACGCTAACATCCAGAGGCTCCATTAAAGCATCTCCTAAACAGGAACCAGAGGAGGTATGAAACACTCATTCTTTTGTTTAGAAAATGACCTCTTGAATTGAACTCAATATTAGGGCTGGGCAAGGTATATCGAATATTCAAACTATTTAAGCCAATCAGAAACAGTCTCTGACAGTTGTTTGGAGGGCAGGGTTTTGGAGAGAGGACATGTGATCGCGGGAGTGAGGGTGGTCTAATAAACTGGTGGAAGTTAGCAAAATGGATCAAATCATTTACAGCACCTTTAGTTTAAAGGAATATTCCAGGTTCAATACAAGTTAAGCTCAGTCAGCAGCATTTGTGGCATGTTGATTACCACAAAAATATTTTCAGCTCGTTCGACTTTTTCTTTAAAAAAAAAAAAAAAGAGAGAGAGAGAGAACATATCAAGGTTACAGTGAGGCACTTACAATAAAAGTGAATGGGGCTAATTTTTGGAGGGTTCAAAGGCAGAAATGTGAAACTTATAATTTTATTAACGCACTTGCATTAATTCTGTTAAAACTCGTGTATTATCTGAGCTGTGAAGTTGTTTAAATCGTACTTTTTATGGTCATTTTAGTAGGGATGGAATGATTCGGTTCGATATACGTTATGAGGTTAACGATTCGATATAATCTCGATTCAATATAATGACATTTAAATTACAAAATATTACAGAAAGGAAAGCACTTTTAATCAAAACAAGGTGTTTTTCCAGGTATTCCAGTACTTACATTTCTAAAAGCTAAATTCAAGCACTTTAAGCACTTCAAGGACCTTGTGTGAACCCTGTAAACCAGGGGTCGGCAACCTATGGCACGCATGCCAGCATTGGCACATGGAGGGGTAATCACTGGCACGCCAGTAACAGTGAGAGAGGAGTAGACTATTTTATTCAAATAAATTCTGCACCTGCATTCCAATCAACATCTTGATGTAATCGTTCCTCATGATCAGGCAGCGTGTTCTCATGAGCTGAATGTGAGGCTAAACAAAAAGTTAAAATGTGACGAGACTGCAGTATACCCAACAGACTCGTGCAGCATGTGCAAGCCATTCGTGCATCACGAGCCGGCAGCGCTTCACTTTCAGTTAATCACTCGAGTAAACGCGCCCACTTTGCTTCGGTCAGGCTGCACGGATGACAGCCTACATTACGTGTTTCATTTGTTTATTTTTGCTTTCAGAACAACTTGTGATGTAATAAGGAAAACACCACTATTAATCCTTGAGATTTCCAACCCAGCATACACCCTCCTTAAACCATTATCACACTCAAAATTACATTAAACAATTAAAAGAGAAAACATAAACCCACATTGTGGGGTTCAAAAATCTATTTAAAATATAAATTAAACCTGGAAGCAAAAGTTTAGGATTTTGCAGGTGCGATTCACCGAAAAGGGCTAAATAGTTGATCGGCTTGTGATGCGTGAATGGCTTGCACGCGCAGCGTGAGTCTCGTGACACTTTAATAGTGTTTAGCCTCCCATTCAGCTGATGAAAACACGCTGCGTGATCATGAGGAAGGATTACATGGGTAGCTCAGCGAGTATTGACACCACCCCTGGAGTCATGAGTTTGAATCCAGGACGTGCTGAGTGACTCTAACCAGGTCTCCTAAGCAACCAAATTGGCCCGGTTGCTAGGGAGGGTAAAGTCACATGGGGTAACTTGCTATGTAATGTTATTGTTTTGGTAACGGTTTACTGTTCAGCTGTGGGCCGGCTTTTACCTAAAACTGTGTAACAAAATGGTCGATCTCAAGATTCTTATATAATTACAAGCTGTAATGGTAGTCCACGGCTAACTTGCTCACTAACCGGGAGTAAGCATCTGTTCTCCGTTCATATCTTGGGGTGAAAAAATTTCGGCTACCCCCATTCCAGCAAAAGATAACTAACATGGATGCACTATGTGTCTTTTACTTGAAGGGTTCACAATAATCAACTGTTTACTTGTAAGAAAGCTACAAAAGTAAAACTTACCACTGTGAAACGTCCTGCTCAAGTCGTGCTTGTGAAGGTGGTTTGGGTCGATCAGCTTGTTCTTCCAAACTTTCAATCTTGGACTCAAACTGGTACGGCAAAAACCGATACCATTGTTACCATAGTTACAATAGTGTTTACAGCTGCTCAGGAAGCCTGAAACTCAGTTATGGTAAGAGGCGTTACATTTCCAACACACGGTCTATGCGGTTGACCAATCACAACAGACTAGGCCAGCTGACCAATCAGAGCAGACTGGGCTTTTCGGAAAGGGGGGCTTTAAAGAGACAGGATCTAAATCAGAGCGTTTGAGCCAGAGGATGAAAATACACTACCGGTCAAAAGTTTTGAAACACTTGACTGAAATGTTTCTCATGATCTTATAAATCTTTTGATCTGAAGGCGTATGCTTAAATTTTTGAAATTAGTTTTGTAGACAAAAATATAATTGTGCCAACATATTAATTTATTTCATTACAAAACTACAATTTTATTTAAAAAAAAAAAAAAAAAAAGGTTTTTGACCAAATAATAAAGAAAAGCAGCCAATAAGTGCCCAACATAGATGGGAACTCCTTCAATACTGTTTAAAAAGCATCCCAGGGTGATACCTCAAGAAGTTGGTTGAGAAAATGTCAAGAGTACATGTCTGCACATTCTAGGCAAAGGGTGACTACTTTGAAGATGCTAAAATATAACACAGTTTTGATTTATTTTGGATTTTTATAGTCACGACATAATTCCCATAGTTCCATTTATGTTATTCCATAGTTTTGATGACTTCACTATTATTTTAAAATGTGAAAAAAATTATAATATAGACTGAGTGTTTCAAAACTTCTGACGTGTAGTGTAGGTTTAGCAAAAATGTACAATATGAGAAAAATAATGTGTTTTTTAACATTAAAGCATGTAAACCTATTCTAGTAAATTAGCATAATATAGGCTCTTTATAGATCATTCTTGGGATTAAAGAATCAATTGTTGCATTGTTGTTTTGGTGCATATCAATGGAAATTATTAAATAACCTAATTCCTTGTTTATCATTATTTAGTGAAAAACAGTGCAGTAAATGGGCCTTGATTATTTTTAACTACATTTTACTGTATTTTACTTATTTAACATTTTTTAAATAAAATTTTTTTTTCCTTTTAATCCATTTCAGAACAAATAGCTAAATATCGACATGTGTATTAAATATAATCAAAAGTCTGAATAAAATATTGAGTTATATGGTCTACAGTATATTGCCCAACACTAATCCATACTACAGATAATGAAAGTCCTTCACTAAACATTTTTATCAAAGACTTTTAAGACCAAAATGAACAACAAGCCAGAAAGCATTGTGACTCTTTGTGGTTCTCCAATGGGGATGTTATCCTCTAAAGGGCGTTTCAATCAATAACTGATAAAACTTGCCTGTTAAAAGCAACTAATTCTGTATGTTTCGCAAACAGCACCATTCTAAATTTTGAGGTCTAGATCTCCCCGGGGGTGTCTGTTTAACCACACTTTTGCTGGGGCACATTATTGTTTTAAAGTATGGTTTGTGTGGATAGAGGCAGATAAGTTCTCTGAACCATCATACCCCTCAACCAAACTGGGTCATGGGTTGATACGCTCTCAGCGTGCTTTTTTTTTTTAATTATTTTTTTAAATTTTTTTTTAATCCCAAATGGACTGAATGATTGCCTTTGTGCTTCTGCAATGATAATGTGATGAGCTGAAGCTCATGTGATGTTTGGTGGAGGTCAGCGAGCAGTCCTCGAGGATCTGAAAGTTTTTGTTCATCCAGAGGACTACAGGCCAGACCTGGGTGGTTTGGGTGCGTGAAACCCACAATCAGTCCAATATTCTGCAAGCATCCTGTCAGTTGATGAAATGTTAAACTCCTAATCAGGAATAAGGAAGCAGGAAGCATTTAGAGGAAGGCAGTTTCTGTAAATGTTTGTTTTACATGGGCATATTCTACATGTGCCTCAACAGATATATATTATCTCTTAAGTTGTTGATATCAGCCCTCTAAAAAGAGCTTTTGTTGTCAGGTTACTGTACAAAAATAACCCTGTTCTAGGTTCCAGTGGAGTTTAGTGTATTTTACACTTAAGCTATACTTAAATATGTTTGAATTCATGCTAGAAACAAATGCTAGAGCTTTTCTCAGAATTAACGTAACTTTTCTTATGAACATGATTCACTAACTTTTGACAACCACAAGGTCTAAATACATTTTATCAAAATGTTAAAAAGTTTTATAATTTAAAACCTAGCAAACATCTTTTTGGGAAATACTGTGCTTGAAAGTTATATACTTTATAACTTATATAACTATATTTAGATATTTTTTACCTAATACAATGTACTTAATGCAGTGTTATTGATTCATTAAGTGTGAGTTGTGTTCAAATACATTTTGAGGCCAGCTCTTGTAATAAGTTCACGTTATAGGACATTTCAGTAAACAGCCCGAGGTAATGCAACAATATCGGACATTTCGAAAGGGCACAGTTTTACTGTTCATGTTGTTCTTATGTTTTTATGTTATGATGATCATATCGCAGCTCTCTCTACTGCCTCAGGCGCTGGTTTATAGTTAAAGTATATTACACAAATTCAGTTATGATAACTAAATGTTGGCACAAATCATCTTCAGCATTTTACCAGAAATTGATTTCCGAAACAAATGGTAAAATATGCACTGAAGTTATTTTACACTCATCCAGATCTTCAGGATTTGTTTTTCTCTGTTTGCCATGAGTAATTGAATATTAACGCTGGAGCCCTTGATTTCCAGGTATGTCTCTGATGTTCAGGGAGAGGAAATTGTTTTGGCTCTCTATGGCCCCAAACAGATATTTTCATAGATAGAGTTTGATAGATACAGTCACGTCTTTACATGCTTTCCAGTCTCATTTCATGTGAATTGTGAATACTCTAGGTTGCTTGAGCTGGCTGTGACTGTTTAATTTAACCAAATGCAAGGTTGTTACTGTAAGATCTCACTTTAGTGGAATTTATGTAGGATACATTTGCATCTAAACCTTTAAGCTGTATTTATTTGTTGATATACAGAGAGGTTTATTATAGTAATCACTCCTGACCTTGCTATTTCTAGCACTCATTGAGCATTGAATGCATTTTCTGGTTTGCTTTAACAATCCTCCAATCATAGATTGCACGCCTGTGTAGTGTTTCTATATTTGTCGGTAGAAACCTTTTTCCACAGGTAATTCCAGAAAATAATGCATATTCTTTACAGAAAATAGGAGTGCGACTAGAACACTGATTGTCACTTGATTGTCAATCCAGCTGTTGATTAAGGTCTTTGACTGTGCAAATGGTTTGAAGTGTTGCTCTTTTATTAAAATGGACAGCTATCCATTTAAAATGAGTTTTCCATATGCCTTTCACCAATGTAAATGTTTGTAACTTTATTTAGTCCTAGGTCAGCAACATAGTGTTATAAGCATCTGTTTCCCAGATGTTTTAAAAGGAAAATGTGTAGTCAAATTTTGTAACAAATCTTATTTTTTCTGAACCAAAACTTAGTCAATCAGAGTTGATGTAATTTTCTTTTTTTCTTAAATACGTGCTCCTGGTCTTATTGCAAATGATTCATCACTACAGGTTATTGCAATGAAAAAAAACTGTCTTCGGAATCTTTCATCAAAATATGTATTATTTATTATAATTTGTATTATTATTATTATTATTCATATATAATAAAAAGTAATACAGTGTGTGTGTGTATATATTAGTCGTGCTCAAATGTTTGCATACCCTGGCAGAAAAGATCAATGGATCAATACAGGCTGCTCTGGAAAAAGACGGTGTGGTTGTTTCAAAGAGCACAATATGACGATACTTGAACAAAAATGAGCTGCATGGTCGAGTTGCCAGGAAGAAGCCAATGCCACAAAAAAGCCTGGTTACAATATGCCCGACAACACCTTGACACACCTCACAGCTTCTGGCACACTGTAATTTGGAGTGATGAGACCAAAAAAGAGCTTTATGGTTACAAGCATAAGCACTATGTTTGGAGAGGGGTCAACAAGTATTGTGCTCCTAGAAACAACCACACCGTCTTTTTCCAGAGCAGCCTGTATATCTCCTGAGGTTACCTGTGGGTTTTTCTTTGTATCCCAAACAATTCTTCTGGCAGTTGTGGCTGAAATCTTTCTTGGTCTACCTGACCTTGGCTTGGTATCAAGAGATCCCTGGATTTTCCACTTCTTAATAAGTGATTGAACAGTACTGACTGGCATTTTCAAGGCTTTGGATATCTTTTTATATCCTTTTTCATCTTTATAAAGTTCCATTACCTTGTTACACAGTTCTTTTGACTTCTTTTCTGTTCCCCATGGCTCAGTATCTAGCCTGCTCAATGCATCCACATGAGAGCTAACAAACTCATTGACTATTTATACACAGACACTAATTGCAATTTAAAAAGCCACAGGTGTGGGAAATTAACCTTTAAAAAATTGCCATTTAAACCTGTGTGTCACTTTGTGTGTCTGTAACAAGGCCAAACATTCAAGGTTATGTAAACTTTTGATCAGGGCCATTTGGGTGATTTCTGTTATCCATTATGATTTAAAAAGGAGCCAAACAACTATGTGATAAATGGCTTCATATGATCACTATCCTTAAATAAAAGACAGTTTTTTTGCATGATCAGTCATATTTTCAAAATCAATGCCAAAATTTCACAATTTCTGCCAGGGTATGCAAACTTTTGAGCACAACTGTGTGTGTGCGTGTGTGTATGTGTGTATGTATATGTATATATATATATATATATATATATATATATATATATATATATATATATATATATATATATATATATATATATATCATTATAAATATAATTTAAAAACATTTATTGTCATTATTATTAATAATAAACTAATTTTTATTACTTAATTATAAGAAAAACTTACTCTCTCAAGGTTGCTCAAGCTTTTGGGTAATGTTAAGCATTGATTAGGCATTATTTGAGGTTCTGTTATAAGCAATGCAGCCTTTCTGCCCGTAGTAAACACAGTAATTTAATGCTGATTAACATTAATGTAATGAGCAATTAAAAAAAAAAAAAAAGGAAGACATTGAGATGAACTTGACCCTTAGCCTGAATTTTGATCCAGACCTGTATGGGACATTGAACCCTCTCCCATCCTGTGTTGCATGCACTAAGTCAGGCAATTTACTTTGTGCCACTGGACACTGATGTTGCAAGAGTTATCAAATCCACCAGAAATGGCTTTTCTGATTAGGTTTGGGGTCTGCCAGCCTCAGCCATCTCATCTGATTTCAGTGCCTGCTGATTTTGGTTTGGTAAGCTGCTGAGGAGCTAAGCTTTGTGGTTATATGGTTGTTTGTGGTTATGGGAGCCCTAAATTAGGTCTTTCTTGAAGCATAGATGGGTTCTGATATGTAGGTTATCTGTGCTTTGAACATACCAAATTTGTGGGGTAATGAAAAGTTTAGTTAAATATGTGAAATGCTCATCGTCAGAGTCATTGGTTCGAATCCCTGGGAATACATAATATCCACAATTCACTTTTGCATAAAAACATCATCCTAATGAATAAATGTAAATGTGTGTTTTTCTCTCTCTCTGCAGAAGCCAAAGAAGCCACCACCACCATCCAAAACTCCAGGTATGGCATCACATCCTCAACACTCCACCCTACAGATTACATTACTTAAATATCTTTTCTTTTTATTTCAAGCTGCTCTGAGACCACTAAGGTATAAAAGAGCTTTAAGTACACTATATGGCAAAAAATATGTGGACAACCCCTTCTAATTAACAGGGTTATTAAAAGGGAGTGACACCCAATGTCAGTGCCTGACCTCACTGATGGTCTTTTCTTGAGGCACTGGTGTTGGGTGATAGGGCTTGGCTTGCTGTCGGTATTCCATTTCATCCTTGAGGTTTTCAGTAGGTGTTCATGTCTGAACTTTGTGCAGGCCAGTCAAGTCCTTCCACATCAGACTCAGTAAACCATTTCTTCATGAACCATGCTTTGTGCACAGGGACATCATTCTTGAACAGAAAAGGCCCTCTCCAAACTATTCGAAGCACAGAATTCAGTAGAATGTCAATGTATGGTGTAACATTAAGGTTTGTTTGTACTTGAATCAATGGAATAGCCAAACCTGTTAATTAGAGGCAGGTTGTCCACATACTGTTGGCTTTATAGAGTATTGTAATCCATATTCTGATCTGCAAGCAATCATAAATGATAACAACCACAAAAGCCCTGTGATTACTTCTGAGATACAATTGCAGCTTATTCTTACCGATCAACCTTGGCTTGTTTGAGTCTGCCAGTGACCTTTTGGATATGCTTGCTGGTGTTGGATTATAAGCTGCAGGCAGATGTCATGATTTCATATGTCACAACAGTGGTGCTTGAAGGGAACATGCCAATATGTCTGCGTCGGTATGTGAGTGGATAATATCTGGTGCAAAGATGGCATATTGATTTTAGCTGATTCCTCAGTGGTTTTCAGAGAAGCACAGTGGTGTATGCTGAGACAGCTGGAGGGGGTGCCGACTAATGACACATTTAATTATTGCATTGAACATGGAGACGATGTCCGCCCACGTGTTTGCAGCAGCATATTGAAAATCATTCAGATACTTCTTGAATAATCATTTAATTTTGGCTTATTTTGCAGTCGGGATAGATTTTTAGCCATTTACAGGGCGTTCCTTTGTAGCTGTGTCTAAGAACAACTTTGATCCAATCATCAGTTCAGTGTGCAGCATATTTTTAGCACAAAAGGAGAAGCTTTAATGAATATCGTGGTCCATCTTTTCAATACAGTGGCAATTGATAGCGACTTGCATTAAAGCTTAAAGTACCCAAAATGGTCCATGTTGCTCATGCATTATATTTTAAGTCTTCTGTACACATACGATTTTGGTGAGAAATAACCCAACATTTTTTCAGTGAAAATCTTGACGTCTGTTTCACGTTCATGATTGCATAGCTTGTTCACAGTGGCACACCTTTTTTTTTTTTTTTTTTTTTTTTAGCACTAAACAACATGTGAACGAGTTTTTCATGGTGCCGATTTTGGAAATGTGTAGTTTTTGCCCATCCTATGTTATAACCGTATAGTAAACTAGTGTCAGTTCAAAGAGTTAAAGAGCAAAATCATATGATCTGAAAATGCAGTTGTCTTTCAGTCCTCACAACTTTTGTCTGCAGAACATGCAAAAAAGCGGATGTTGTTATGCATCAAATTAGACCGCATCATTCCAATTGCTTTATAAAAAGCTTGTAGAGAGTTGCAAAGATTTGGCCTGCCTCTCCTACCCTCACAGGAAATGCAAGTCATTGGCTGTATGTTTCCTACGCTGTTCTAACTGTCTGTCTCAAGTCGCTTTGTTCTTTTGTCAGCCATCTATCTGCAGTGTATGTAGTACCTCAGAAACAGATTGTTAACTGAGACATTATGCTTCGTTTTTCAGTCCTGAAACCAGAGGCCCCCAGTGCGGACAAAAAGCAACCACAGCCACGGACTGAGGATAAAGGTAAGAGAGGGTTTGCTGCTCAGTTCCTGTTATACCACCAGTTGTCTTGTGCACAGTGCCACAAAGCAGTCATTTTAAATTGCTCTGGGGAGCATAGCCCTTCATCCTGTAAAGAAAAAAATGCATTTATGGTGGGTGGGGAGTTATATAAATGTACTCTTAAAATGTTGTTGTGAGACTTTGATATTTGTTTTAAATGCTTTTCTGAAAGTGTGCTTAACTGTGCATTTTAAATTGAAATCAACCTAAACCAAAATAATTCTAAGGAGAAAGTTAAATAAAAAAGAAAATAAATAACAAAAAAGAAAATAAGAATAAAAAGTAATGTCTGTGTGTACATAAACCGTATGTATGCGTATGATATCTAAGTGAAAGGTGCAAGAGAAATGTGCAAAGTGACAAGTTTGTCCTAGGATAGCAGCCATGTTTTTATTTTTTTGTTTTTAGTACAAAATAGTTATCAGATCATTGATCATTTTTAAAGATCGATTTTAGTAAATTTTACCTAAAAATAAAAAACACTTGCTTGTTTGTTTTTATAATTTAAATTTATATCTATATGTTTTTTCACTCATTTGTATATTTGTGCATTTATTGACTTTATATAGATATAATATTAAGTTTTTTATTTATTTATTTGCTCTATGCTACAGTATGCACTCATTTAGCACTTTATTAGAAACACTGTGGTCCCAACGTGGTCTTCTGCTGCTGTAGCCCATCCACCTCAAGGTTCGATGTGTTGTCTGTTCTGAGATGCTATTCTGCTCTCTAAAATTTTACACAGTGGTTATCTGAGTTACTGTAGCCTTTCTGTCAGCTCGAACCAGTCTGGCAATTCTCCATTGACCTCTCTCATGAACAAGGCATTTCCATCCGCAAAACTGCCACTCACTGGATGTTTTTTGTCTTTGGCACCAAACTCTAGAGACTGTTGTGCGTGAAAATACCAGAAGATCAGCCGTTACAGAAATACTTAAACCAGCCCATCTGGCTCCAACAATCATGCCACGATTGAAGTCACAGAGATCACATTTTATCCCCATTCTGATGGTTAATGTGAACATCATTAACTGAAGCTCCTGACCCATATCTTCATGATTTTATGCATTGCACTGCTGTCACATGATTGTACTCAATGAGTGTATGTTACATGGGATTCACGATGTGTCTACATTATGTACCACATTTATTTTACCCTATTGTACAAGTCTACTTAGCCCATTGCACTGTGGACAAATCACTTGTTTCTTAGAATTTTCAAAATCATCCATTTCTAGAAATCTGAGCACATTGTAGTTTGAGGATAAATTAAAAAATTCGCTAAATTAGTTTTACCTTTGATTCCCCTCCTAATACCAGTCACTGTTGCATGCTTCAGTGCATAATCAAGTGAATATAGCAGTATTCTACCTTTAGTAATTGCAGTCTTTCAATTTACAGCAATCACATGGACAGGGAAAGGTTTTACAATACAGTGTTCAGCCTTGCAGGCTTCATCTGGAAAAATAATTAAGTTGCTTTAATTTATAAGCCTTTGGGGTATTTTTGAGCATTTTGGGCTTATTACTAATTGGCAGCCAAAAATTTCACTATAACAATGTGCAGTCCAACAGCTCAAGTTGATCTCTCTGCTCAGATGTCATGTTTGCACTATTTACGACAAAACAGTAAGCAAAAGCACCGACATCCAATGTGCTCGACTAAAAAAGGGACAAACAGCTTCAAAAGAAAAAGTTGGCACACCTCACCACAGCCCAACTGTTTACCATTACAAAAAAAAAACAAGCAGCTTTTTAGTGTCGGAACAGATCAGAATGATTCTGAAAAGTTTCATTGTTTCATAATGTATGGCCTTATTTTTGAGGAGCTGCAAGAACTTCCTTATTAATCCTTTTTGATATCCCTCTCACATTTAAATTCAGCTGTCCTGCTAAGCTGTATTATACACTGTATTGTTTTGTCCCAGCCTCGTAGTGCACATATGAACACTAATAATCAAAAGAGTTAGAAACCCAAAAATGATAATTCTCTCATAATTTCTCATGTTGATCCAAACCTATATAAATTTATTTTTAATGTGGAACACAAAGGAGATGTTCTGCAGAATGACAGTCTCAGTCACCATTCAAATTCATTGTGTGGAAAAAAGATGCAGTGAAAGTGAATGGAGACTGAGAAGTCATTCTGCCTAACATCTCCTTTTGTTTTCCACTTAAAATAAAGAATGTCTAACAGGTTTGTAACAACATGAGGGTTAATGAATGATGATTTATTTTATTTATTTATTTATTTATTTTAATTTTGGGGTGAACTATCCCTTTAAAACCGAAGTATCTTGTATTTGTATTCTGGGTTGTCAGATCCTTTTTATGAAGTACGCTCTATAAGCTTTGTGTATGAAAGTTGTCATGCACCATGACCAACACCATCTTCAAGTGCCTGCAGTTGTATTTGCATCAAAGATTTGCCAATGAGACTTTACTCATATGAATGGCTCTGGAACATGTATAAGATACACTGATGTTCGAAAGAAGCATATCTCATGTGTTCCAGATAAATGTGTCCATTATTTAGAGCAAGCATCACAAATTGAAGCAGGCCTTGTGATGGGATTATCAAAAAGATTGATTATACAAGAAAATGCATTGCATTGAGAAGATAGGAGGTCTGTGTGGTGCAAACATCCTGTAAAAATCTCTTCTGACCTACTTTAGAGACATGAATGTCAGTGTGCATGCTCATTAAAGTTTCTTATGTCATTTGGACCAATTCAGTAAATAAGATTAATCTGAACCATTGACCATTGTGCTTGTATAATTGGGCTTCCATTGGAACACTCAGATCATGAGTTAATATTATTTGTTGGTTGATTCCCTCAAAAACTGTAAACAGTGTACCTACTGTATGTAACACTTTCAGAAAATGTTTTGAGCATTCTGACCTGCCAAACATAACAACAATGGCTCAACCAATGGCATGAGTTTGGGTGACTGTCCAACAAATGGAAGAGGGGGCGTGTTCGGGAAATCTGTTTTTACAACAGTCATTTTTGCAGTTCCATTTGGTGCCACTATTGGCACAGAAATTACACACAGCACCTTTAATGAAATTCATGGTATTTGATAAATGTAAAAAAATAAAGACAGCGCTTGGTATGCTCCCATGGTCTCTCTTGTGTGCTACATTATCAAAAAATGCAGTAAAGCTTGTTGTTTACCTTAACAGAATGTTAGGCTGATTGCACATAGCATGGTTTGAACTTTTCATCTAAGGTTTAAGAAATAATTTAAATCGTCTTGCACATGCAATGTGTGTTGAAGCATGTCACCCCGGTAAAATCACAACGTTCACAACTTCACATAAAATTGACCCAAATGACCTCTAGACTAAAGAGTAAATTGGTTTAATATAATTAGGACACACTGAAATACCACCATTGTTTCTGAAGTTACACATGTTGTGTTGACGTGTCTGTATGACATTTATTGAATTAAAACTTGTGTGTTTGTGTTCTTTCTCTCTTTAAAGTTGTCAAGCCCTTGCCAGAAAAACCTGCCAAACCAGCTGCACCCATTGTCCCTCCCAAAAAACCTGTGCCTCCAAGCAAGGGACTTCTGCGTCCTACTTCCATGCACTCAAAACGGCCTGACTTACCTCTTGCACCATCACCAGCTGCTAAGCAAGTGTTGGTGTCCTAAGCTTTTAATTTGTACATTTCATATTTTTTATTGACTGTTTGTTTTGGCATGACAGCTACGATTGAATATGAAAGCCATATTTAAATAGTCATGAATTATGTTTCACACCCTAGTAAGCTTCCTCGCTGCCTGGTGACTACATAAGCAGCAACCTTCTAAGTAGGGCTGGGTATTGATAAAGATTTTTTATTTGTTATCCAATTCAAAAGCTCTCGATTGTACAGTATATGATTTCATTCAATTTCTTATTTATGTATATTTCAGTTATAATGTCCATTTTGCTTGCATACCATAGAAGTTTTCTTTCAACAAATGCTGTAAATTATACAGGGAACCTTCTAACTTGGTACATGTCAAAAATATTAATTTTGGAAATTAACAACAGGGCACAATCTATGCAGTTTGGGGTGTGTGTGTTGGGGGTGGGGTGTTGACATTGGGAACGTTCAAATGTAGATCACGATTAATCAGAAAATCTATATTTTTACCCAGCCTTTCTTCTAAGGCAGCATCCTAACCTAAATTGAGCCTCTAAAAAGACTTTTTGAAATAATCTACATTTTTCATTTAAACTATACCGATTGATAATTTCTAGCACTGAGAAAAAAACTCAATACATCTTGCTTTGTCTGCCACATATTGGATGACATTTTTAATCTCATTGCAATGCATTTGGCATTGCCTTATTTGTAAATGATGGCTTAGATTTTGTTCAAAATTCTCTCAAGGCTGAAACATTTTTTGTCTACTGTTTAGAACAGCATTCACATTTAGAGCACACCTATGACACCTAAAAATCTTTGGGTAGCTACTAGGTTTTGCAACAGAAAATATCATCTTTGGTGAAATGCCAAAACAATCAATTCCTCCTTTTCACCATACTGTAAATCCCACAGATACAATGGAGAAGTTTCCCACGTTCGACCAAAGTCAGAGTGTGAACCTTTACCCAGCAAGCCAAAAACAACCGTTGTGGATGGCAGCGAGAAGAATTCAGACATGGGTAAGTTACTTGTTTTTCATACAGCATAAGGAGCTATCACATAATGTTTGTGTTTGGACTGGTTTTGGCTCTTGTATACTCAATTTTCTTACCTCAATATGATTTCTGCGGTTGTGTGAGTAAAGCCGAGCAGTGTGTATGTGAATTAGCACTATGGATCCCTTGCTGCAAGCAGGATTACTCCTGATGCTGGAGGATAATGGTCCAGATCTGCATAGCACACAGAGAAGGTTGAAGAAAAGCCCTCGTGTCCTATTCAAATGACTGTCATCTTTATGATTCTTTGGTTCTATTTCAGTTCATTTCTCTCCCAAACCTTTGCTTAGTTAATATTGCACTGGTTCTCTTTAAGAGATTTTTGCAGTGATCGACTGGGATCTCGTAGAATAAAGGTTATTAGGCAGAAATGATCAAATTTTTGTCCAGGTGTGGAAGATAAGGAAGAGACACTTTATGTTTTGATGCCTTTGATGCAGTGTTTGTACAAAACCTCAGCTGCTTATCCAAGTTGTCATTTGGATATTTTTGTTGTTTTTTTTTTTTTTTTGTTAATTTTACATTTAAAGATGATATTGATTTAGATACAGATAATGATTCTAAATATAAAATAAAGAGAGGGGTTGGGGGTCACTAAAAATATTGGTTGAAAACCTGCATAACTTCTTTAAAGTTAAAAGTAATGTGTATATTGTGCGTGGAATATGTATGTGTCAGCATTGTGATAAGTATGGATGCCACGGTGCAAGTTTTTGAGGGTTAGATTACCATCTGAGAAACAATTGCGGTTAACCGGTTTTACAATTATTTGCAAATGTTCTTATTATGCAACAACACTGAGGCAAAAAAGTAATATATTACAATTAAATTGCTAAGCGCATCCCTACAACAGGAAAACTGAAAAATACACCGCAAATAAATAGGAGGTGTACAGTGCATCTGGTAAGTATTCACAGCGCTTCACTTTTTCCACAATTTGTTATGTTACAGCCTTATTCCAAAATGGATTAAATTCATTATTTTCCTCAAAATTCTACAAACAATACCCCATAATGACAAAGTGAAAGAAGTTTTTGAAATCTTTGCAAATTTATAAAAAAAAAAAAACACATGTACATAAGTATTCACAGCCTTTGCTCAATACTTTGTTGAAGTACTTTTGGCACCAATTACAGCCTCAAGTCTTTGAGTATGATGCTACAAGCTTGGCACACCTATTTTTGGGCAGTTTCTCCCAGTCTTCTTTGCAGGACCTCTCAAGCTCCATCAGGTTGGATAGGGAGCGTCGGTGCACAGCCATTTTCAGATCTCTCTAGAGATGTTCAATCGGGTTCAAGTCTGGGCTCTGGCTGGGCCACTCAAGGACATTCAGAGTTGTGCCAGAGCCACTCCTTTGTTATCTTGGCTGTGTGCTTAGGGTCGTTGTCCTGTTGGAAGATGATCCTTCTCCCCAGTCTGAGGTCCAGAGCGCTCTGGAGCAGGTCTCTGTACATTGCTGCATTCATCTTTCCCTCGATCCTGTCTAGTCTCCCAGTTCCTGCCGCTGAAAAACATCCTCACAGCATGAAGCTGCCAACACCATGCTTCACTGTAGGGATGGTATTGGCCAGGTGATGAGCAGTGCCTGGTTTCCTCCAGACATGACGCTTGCCATTCAGGCCAAAGAGTTCAATCTTTGTTTCTCATGGTCTGAGAGTCCTTCAGGTGCCTTTTGGCAAACTCCAGGCAGGCTGTCATGTGCGTTTTACTGAGGAGTGGCTTCCGTCTGGCCACTCTACCATACAGGCATGATTGGTGGAGTGCTGCAGAGATGGTTGTTCTTCTGGAAGGTTCTCCTCTCTCCACAGAGAAATGTTGGAGCTCTGTCAGAGTGACCATCGGGTTCTTGGTCACCTCCCTGACTAAGGCCCTTCTCCCCCGATCGCTCAGTTTGGCCAGGCGGCCAGCTCTAGGAAGAGTCCTAGTGGTTCCAAACTTCTTCCATTTACGGATGATGGAGGCCACTGTGCTCATTGGGACCTTCAATGCTGCAGAAATTTTTCTGTACCCTTCCCCAGATCTGTGCCTCGATACAATCCTGTCTCGGAGGTCAGCAGACAATTCCTTGGACTTCATGGCTTGGTTTGTGTTCTGACATGCACTGTTAACTGTGGGACCTTATATAGACAGGTGTGTGCCTTTCCAAATCATGTCCAATCAACTGAATTTACCACAGGTGGACTCCAAACAAGTTGTAGAAACATCTCAAGGATGATCAGTGGAAACAGGATGCACCTGAGCTCAATTTTGAGTGTCATGGCAAAGACTGTGAATACTTATGCACATGTGATTTTATTTTATTTTTTTAATAAATTTGCAAAGTTTTGAAACAACCTTCTTTCACATTGTCATTATGGGTATTGTTTGTAGAATTTTGAGGAAAATAATTAATTTAATCCATTTTGGAATAAGGCTGTAACATAACAAAATGTGGAAAAAGTGAAGCGCTGTGAATACTTTCCGGATGCACTGTATAATAAGAGACGCTCCAAAATAGAACACAACACCGCTTATGCACATCACAGGCACAGAATGATGCGCTTCAATGTAACCAGAGTGCTTGGAGTTGTTTCAAAAGCATAATAACAGGAACATTGCCAACAGCAGAGGATTTAAAGTCCGATAATGACTAAAATTGAAATGTATTGTTGAATGCAGTGAATTTGTACATAAGCAATGAGGATGATTTAAGACGTGAATACTCAAATTTTATTACGCTGATAGTAACTTCACGTAAAATGCTCCATGCACTGTTGGCATGCTAACACCATGCTTTTCCAATCGAGCTACAGGCAGGGGCATAGATACCAGGGGGGATGGGGGGAGGTAAACCTCCCCAATAGTCAAAACAAGCAAGTACAACCCCCCCAATATTTATACCATGATCAATGGAAACATGTAAATTCTTCATTCTGTAACCCCCCTCCAATGTTCAAGCCAAATCTACAGCCTTGGCTACAGGAATACCTATATATTCTGCATATTACTAAGGACATTCGCAAAACCTATAATCATTGCAATGCAATTACAACCTGTTAAATTGGCAGCTAGATGGCCAAATTCATTAGTGCACTTACAGACACATTGTAATGCACGTAGCCTGAAGGCACTGAATTTTGCCTGCAGTAATGTGTGAAAACATCTGATGCCTTACTTCAAAGGTCATTGACAAAAAAGAAAGGACAAAACTAGGCCTGTCACGATGATTAAATAACCATCTGATCGTGGTTATTTGGTCTAACTGCGGTTATTTAAGACAACCACGATTATTGGGCATTCAAATTCCAATCACATTATTATGCCCAAATAAGGGAATTTTAAGCGATTATACTGTATAAATGCCATAAATGGCGCAATTGTGTGTCGTTCAGTTGAACTCCGAGTCCGAGCGTCACTGAGCCGCACCGCTGAGGTCAACCATCAACTGTCCTGAAGAGCGCGTGCTGTCAGCCGAGGCTTGCACCAAACTCCAGAGCATTAAAATAATGTGAAAGTGAAGAAATTAGGAAAGAGATGTTTTACTATTGCATATTATAATAAAAATATAATATAATATAAAATATATAAAAATTATATTTTCTTTTTTTAATAAAATAAAAGACAAGACATGGAGCATGAGTGTCCAGACCCCGACACCAAAACCAAAACAGAACCAGACAGCGAAGTCAGGATTCAGACACCATGCTCCAAACATGAAACAAGACCGACCAAAGAGCGCACGGCAAGGAAACCACAACCCGAAGACAAAAAACGAAACACAACAAAGACATAGAACAATAATGTCACGATCCTGTCACACAAAAACCCAGACTGACAGAGTAAAAGGTTCACCTGGTTCTTATTCAGAACCGGTTCCATTTTTAGAAAAACACCAGGAAAAAAATTACACGTTTTTGTGTCATGTTATGTGTAGTTAACGGTTCTTGACCAAATGCATTCCTCCGCCAATGTGGATGGAACACCATACTAAAAAACTCTGACAGTGTTTCCCGCACCACCACTGAATAGAGTTCCATGGCAAAAGAAAGGGATGTTTTATTTGTGAGCTTGCTGAATTGAATATGATGAAAGAGAAAGACTGGTCACAGCGAAATAATACAAAAGACAATATATCAATACATATTTCTGTTGTGTTGTCCAGTGTAGTTCGATTTGTGAATGAATGACTCTTATGAGCTGGCTCTTTTTAATGAATCAGTCAAACAGAAAACTCGAACTCATATGTCTGAATCAGTTGAACCACTCCCTGACTGGATCAGTTGGAGCGGTTCTTTATTCAGTGCATCAAAAGTCATTACTTTTCATGTGTGTAATTACTGACTGTTTGTCTACATGTGTAGTTAAAGATACACATTCAGAGCAGAGTTCTGTTGTAACAAATGAGACTGTAATGAATATGTTTACATAAATAATATGCAAAATATTTTGTTTATTAGGTTATATAGTTAGGTCCAAATACTAAAATAATTGCTTATTGAATCGCAATCAGAACCAGGAATCATTAAATTCTTCATGATTACCATCTCTAGTCTTTGCAGTGTTTCAAGATTTATCAAGATTTAACTGGCTAACATCCATATGAAGATGATTGAATGTGAATTTCTCAAACAATTAAAATTTTTATATAGCCATCACTCAGTCATGGATTGTAATTTCCTGCTCTGTAGACTTTTGATCTAGACAGAGTTTAACTTTTTTTTTCTACATCTGCCTTTACCGTGGCTCAAATGTAACTTAACTCATAAATTAAAATTCAGAGTTGAGGTGGATCATATGTGCTTGTATTCTGAACACTGTTCTTATTTTCTTGTTTATCTGTCTTGTTACAGTAGTCAATCTCATTAGTTTTGATGACGTCTCCTCTACCTCTGAAAAGTTATCCCACCCCACTGCAAACCGACCAAAGATGCCTGGGAGAAGACTGCCTGGTCACAGAGGCCACTCTGTGAGTATAAGATGTACTTTTGTTTAGCTTGACCTCCAAATGTTCATTTCATTACTAATGTAGTGATGCAAATGCCATAGAACATAGCCAGTGTTGGGGAAGCTACTTTGAAATGCTAACTTATCAAGCTGCAGGTCACTCATGATTTAAAGTAGCTCAACCAAACAACACTACAAAGCCCGTCTGGCACCAACAATCATGCCACAGTCGAAATCACTGAGATCAAATTTTTTCCCCCATTCTTGATGTGAATATTAACTGAAGCTCCTGACCCATATTATCATGATTTTATGCATTACACTGCTGCCACATGATTGGCTGATTAGATATTTGCATGAATATGTAGGTGCACAGGTGTTCTTTTTTTTTTTTTCCTTTTTTTTCCTCCCCAATTTGGAATGCCCAATTCCCAATGCACTCTTAAGTCCTCGTGGTGGCATAGTGACTCTCCTCAATCCGGGTGACGGAGGATGAATCTCAGTTGCCTCCGTGTCTGAGACCGTCAACCCGCACATCTTATCACGTGGCTTGTTGAGTGCGTTACCGCGGAGACCTTGCACGTGTGGAGGCTTCATGCCATGCACCGCGGCATCCACGCACAACTCGCCACGCGCCCCACCGAGAGCGTACCACATTATAGCGACCACGAGGAGGTTACTCCATGTGACTCTACACTCCCTAGCAACTGGGCCAATTTGGTTGCTTAGGAGACCTGGCTGGAGTCACTCAACACACCCTGGGATTCGAACTCGCAAACTCCAGGGGTGGTAGTCAGCGTCTTTAATCGCTGAGCTACCCAGGCCCCCGGTGTACAGGTGTTCTTAATAAAGTGCTAGGTGAGTGCAATTAGCTACATTAAAAGGTACTTATGAAAAGTAACTAACTACATTGAACCCATTTGCAAAGGTTCAAAGTTAGTAGAGCCACTGCTTAGTCCAAAGATTGCAAATAACATAAAAGCTTGAATTAGTTTATTTTCAATTAATCACTGTGATAGTAAGTCCTTTACTTCAAACCGTTTATTCTTAGCTCACTGAATTGACATAAGTTTGGAATGTGTGACTATTCTTTGAGTTAAGAGCGTTCTCGGGTCGATTATAAATGAAACCACATTGGTAAAATCACAAAGGTGCAGGTTAGCAAACCAGTATCTGCTAAATCTGCTTAAAACAGCTTGTATTCCTTAATACTCCTATAAGCAAGGATATTTATTTTTAGATTTATGTATTTTGATTGAGAAAACATTGGGTGTTACGTGATGCCATGCAAGGATCAGACGTGTGAACGGCGAGCTCTAAACACTTTGCTAGTTTCAACACTTTTAATAACATAAACCGGTGAGAGTCGATATACTCTGTTCCATAACTGTTCTTGGAGGACAATATGTGAAAGAATTCAAAATCCTCAGGCTCTGGAGACATTAAAAGACATTTAGGTGCTCAAGTTGACGCCCCCGAGCAGGCCGCGATCCTGGGAGTTGATTTAGTCAGGGAAGTGTGGGAAATGCAGCGAGAGATGCCGAAGGTCATTGCTGACTTGGAGGATCTTGCTGTGATACGTCGATTGATCACTGCCATGGAGGCGAAGTTCACTGATGTGGTTACAAGAGTGGGGGATGTCGAGAAATGGATCGATTATCTGGAGTTATCGGAGAGGGAATTATCTGCTAATTTGCTAGTGACCAAGGTGGATTTGGAGCGTGTCTGGGAGAAGTTGGAGGACATGGAGAACCGTAGCCAGCAGAATAACGTCCGTATCGTGGGAATTCCCGAGGGCGAAGAGGGACAGGATATGGTGAAATTCCTGGATGGGCTCCTTCCGAATCTGCTCGACATAGCAGGCCAAAAGCTGGAAATCGAGTGAGCTCACAGGGTTTCTGCTTGGTGACCCATGGAGGGAGACAGGCCCCAATCAATTCTGGCCAAATTTCTGAGATCATCCGATAAAGATCTTGTGTTATGCGGGACGAGGAGTAAAGGAAGGCTTTCTTGGAAGAACCACAGCATTTTCTTGTTCCCAGACTTTGCGAATTCAACTAGAGAAACATGATTGATTCAAGGAATGCAAGAAACTTTTACATCAACGGAAGATCACACTTGCAATGATATTCCTGGCCAAATTGAAAATAGATTCTAAGGATGGTCGTAAAACATTCACATGCCAACAGCAAGCGATGTCCTTCATAAAGTCAGTGGAGTGAGTAAGTCATCTTGTGGTACTCTAGTTGCAGCCGAGTGGACCGGCTCACTGAACATTCACTTGACTGTTTGGGAAACTGCACGTTTTTTTTTTTTTTGTGCTGGTTCCACCTTGCGGCTGGAGTTTATTTTGTAGAGTGTCACACCTTCAGGACAATTTTATGGATGAATCTACATGCTCTTTGTGTTTATTCCGCCTATTGGCTGAAGTTTGTTTTATAGATGATCTTTTGCTGTGTAATTCTGTCTCACAAAATTTGTATAGAAACACCGGACTTGAGCAATCAGACGGCAAGGCTGTTGCGGGGGTTCTCGTAGGCGTGCATGGACTATTTGAGTTTGGAGGGATGGACGGCAGTTGCCGCTGTCGTGCGTGGGGTTAAGGTGCACATTTACTTTTTTTTTCTGTTTGTTTTGTTCTGGGGGATGTTCGAGTTTTGATGGGTGCACTAATGTTGGAATGTGGACTTTATAATCTTGTTTTTGACACACAATCTATTTTTTCATATGTCAAAATGTCAAATGTTAATATGAGTGGATTGTCTCTCTCCACATGGAATGTGAATGGGTTGGGGCACCCCATAAAAAGAAGGAAGGTTATTTCTCTTAAGCGTAAGAAATATGATATAGTGTTCCTTCAAGAAACTCACCTTTCTCTGCAGGAAGCTGAAAAATGTGGGAAGTTATGGGGTGGGCATTTTTTTTTTATAGTGCAGACTCGAGTAAGAGCAGGGGAGTCATTATGCTGATAAGTAAACATCTACAATTCAAATGTCTCAAACAGTAAATATAGCTTTAGCTGAAATTCATGGACAAAGTCTTATTTTGGCTAATATTTATGCACCTAACATTGATGATCAGGGCTTTTTTTATAGATCTTGAAGGGATCATGATATAATATTGGGAGGAGACTTTAATCTTTTGATTGACTCAGTCCTTGATCAAAGTGAAGCAAAAGTGTGCAAGCCCCCTCAAGCAACATTGTCGCTTCACAGGATGTGTAAGAAACTTGGTCTTACAGATATTTGGAGACTTTTGAACCCATCTGGTAGGGACTATACATTTGTTTTCATCAGTATTTAAGATTTATTCTAGAATATTTTTTTATATATATATATCTAAGTCCCTCATTTCATTTGTTGTTGATTGCTCAATTGGAAACATTTTTGTCTCAGATCATGCCCTTGTGTGTTTAAAGGTGTTGCTACATACTGAGAAAAATAAATCATATAGTTGGTGCTTTAATGTATCCCTTTTGCAAAATCCTGAATTCCAACAAATGCTAAAGGCTGAAATCAGTGTCTGTATGGAGACCAACTGGTCCTCAGTATTCTCTGTGGCCGTGGCTTGGGAGGCACTTAAGGTGGTTCTTAAGGGCAGGATCATACAAAGCACAAGAACTCGTGGAATTGGAAGTGAATATTAAGAATGCCGAGGCAGAGCTGAATTGCCAAATGTCATCTAATGGCCTCAGGGAATTGACCTGATTGAAATACAGATATAATACTATTTTGTCGCGGAAAGTGGAGATTTGGCTATTCAGGGCAATCCAATTCACAGTCATACTTCTGGCTAGATATATAAAACAGAGAATGTCTTTTTCTACCATTCCTTCAGTGAAATCTGCTGGTGGTGAAATATTTACCTCAGCCATTGATATTAATAACGTTTTTAAGAATTCAATCTTGATCTCTATAGTTCTACGTCTTCGTCTACTGATGAGTATATTAGAAACTTTGTGGAACCATTAGAGCTTCCTAAACTGCAAAAAAAGTATCTTGATTCTGAGATAACCTTGGAGGAGCTTGGCGAGGTAATTAAGGCCTTGCCTACAGGCAAGGCTCCGGGGCCAGATGGCTTTGCCGCTGAATTTTTTTCAGATCTTGTGCTACAGAACTGGCTCCACTTTTGCTAGAAGTTTATACAGAGTCACTAAAGAATGGAAAGCTTCTGCCAACCATAACAGAAGGATCAGCCCGGATCAGTCTGATTCTTAAAAAGGACAAAGATCCAAGCAGGCGTAAGAGTTACCGTCCAATTTCCCTGATCCAGCTAGATATTAAAATATTGTCAAAAATTTTGGCTTACTGATTAAGTAAAGTTATGACATCTCTTATACATATAGATCAGGTGGGGTTTATTCGGGGCCATAGCTCTTCTGATAACATTAGGCATTTCATCAATATCACGTGGTAAGTGGCGAATGATCAGACTCCAGTCGCTGCCATCTCACCTGATGCCGAAAATGCATTTGATATGGTAGAATGGGATTATCTTTTTAAGATTTTGGAAATATATGGGTTCGGGAATACTTTTATTAGAATGATTAAGTTACTTCCAAGATTTGTTTTATTATTATGCATTTGGTCTCAGACATTTTGCCCATTGGTCACTTCCACCTGAGAGAGCCCCTCCCTGGTTTTGTATTGAACAGGAAGTTCTTGCCCCTATTTCACCATTGCATTGAAGTTAAGTTACACCCCATTATCTCACATTTGCACGCGGCATGGACAAAAGTGTCCAGTGTGTTTAATTCGGACATTTATTTAAATGTTGCTTCAAACATATGGCTGAACCCAAAGTTATGTATTAATAAGTCCCCTCTCTGTTGGACAGAGTGGATTGTGAGGGAGGTTAATACACTCAGTGACCTATATGAGAGTGGAGTGTTGAGATTCTTTGAAAATATGGTTCAACATTTTGGGATTTGGGATTACTGTTTTGGAAAAGGTCATGAGGCATCAGTGTATAACTTCCTGCTAATTCAGAGTCTGGAGATGGAGCTTCAGCTATTCTCAAGAGATTATGGGAGAAAGATTGAAACTTGGTATTGGAGGAGGGAGTGTGGGCTAGGATTCTAAAAAAATATAAAGTCTACATCTAGAGATGCAAGGGTGTGCCTTATGCAATTTAAGATTTTACATAGATTCTATTGGACACCCTGTAGATGTATAGGTGTGGTCTTAAAGACACACCCTCCTGCTGGCGATGCCAATCAGAAGATGGGGACACAACCCATGTTTTTTGGTGGTGTGTTAAGATCCAAGAATTTTGGTTGTGGGTTCAGAGATTTAAGTGACGTATTGGGCACTCAAATTTTATTTGCTTTAGACTTTAGGCCAGGTGTGTCGAACTCAGTTCCTGGAGGGCCGCAGCCCTGCAGAGTTTAATTCCAGCCCTGCTCTAAAACGCCGCCTCCTAATCTTCAAGCACTCCTGAAGACCTTGATTAGCTGCTTCAGGTTTGTTTATTTAAGGCTGGAGCTAAACTCTGCTGGACTGTGGCCCTCCAGGAACTGAGTTTGACACCCCTGCTTTAGGTGATGGGGCGGTCATTAATATAGGGGATAAGTACATAAAAAAATTGGGTCCTAGCCAGTGTTATGATCGGCAGACTTATATCCTTAGGGGATATAAGTTGGCTGGAGCGCCCTCATTTCAGGAGTGGTGCACAGTGATGGGCAGGGTGGCGGCAATTGAGGAGGTGTCGTATAGAAGGCTAGGAAATCAGTGAGACAGCTATTTGGAGGGCTCTCGGGGAGTGGCAGTGGATAGGGACTTATAGTTTTAATTGTGTGTGTTTATTATTGTTATTTTATATATATATATAGAGAGAGAGAGAGAGAGAGAGAGAGAGAGAGTTATATATAACCCAATTTTTTATGTACTTATCCCCTATATTAATGACCGCCCCATCGCCTAAAGTCTAAGGCAAAATGAAATTTGAGTGCCCAATACGTCACACATAAAACTCTGAACCCACAACCAAAATTCTTGGATCTTAACACACCACCAAAAAACATGGGTTGTGTCCCCATCTTCTGATTGGCATCGCCAGCAGTTGGGTGTGTCTTTAAGACCAAGCCTATACATCTAGAGGGTGTCCAATAGAATCGATGTAAAATCTTAAATTGCATAAAGCGCACCCTTGCAAATCAAATCAGATCAAAATCAAATCACTTTATTGTCACACAGCCATATACACAAGTGCAATGGTGTGTGAAATTCTTGGGTGCAGTTCCGATCAATATAGCAGTCGTGACAGTGATGAGACATATACCAATTTACAATAACATCAAATTAACACAACACAATTTAAACATCTGTTATACACATAATTACACTCAACAATATACAAATAATAACATACACTGTACAGTATACAATACGCTGTTTTTTTTCTTTTTTTTTTTTTTTTTTTTTTACTATATAGATACACATTATTCAATAAAAATAAAAATATATAAAAAAGTGTATGTGTGTGTGTGTGTATATATATATATATATATATATATATATATATATATATATATATATATATATATATATATATATATATATATATAAATATAATGTACAGTATTGTACTGTATTGACATTCAGGCTGTCGGTTGATAGTCAGTTGTTAAGAGAGAACATAATATAATAATAATAATATAATTTATGACAGTCCGGTGTGAGATATAAGAGTAAGGGTAATAAAGTGCAGTGCTGATGTATTTTGATCGTGGGAGATCAAGAGTTCAGATGTCTGATTGCTTGGGGGAAGAAGCTATCATGGAGTCGGCTGGTGCGGGTCCTGATGCTGCGATACCGCCTACCTGACGGTAGCAGTGAGAACAGCCCATGGCTCGGGTGGCTGGAGTCTCTGATGATCCTCCGAGCTTTTTTCACACACCGCCTTGTATATATTTCCTGGAGGGAGGGAAGCTCACCTCCGATGATGTGTCTGGCAGTTCGCACCACCCTTTGCAGTGCTTTGCGGTTGTGGGCGGTGCTATTGCCGTACCAGGCGGAGATACAGCCAGTCAGGATGCTCTCCACAGTGCAGGTGTAGAACCGTGTGAGGATGTGGTGGTTCATTCCAAACTTCCTCAGCCGTCTCAGGAAGAAGAGGCGCTGATGAGCCTTCTTCACAATGACTTCAGTGTGGATGGACCATGTGAGTTCCTCAGTGATGTGGACACCCAGGAACTTGAAGCTGCTGACTCTCTCCACTGGTGCTCCATTGATGGTGATGGGACTGTGTTCTCTGTCTTTTCTTCTGAAGTCCACCACAAGCTCCTTTGTCTTACTGACGTTGAGGGAGAGGTTGTGCTCCTGACACCAGTGTGTCAGGGTGTGCACCTCCTCTCTGTAGGCTGTTTCATCATTGTCAGTGATCAGACCTACCACCGTCGTGTCATCAGCAAACTTAATGATGGCATTGGAGCTATGTGTTGCCACACAGTCATGTGTGTACAAGGAATACAGTAGTGGGCTGAGAACACAGCCCTGCGGGGCTCCAGTGTTGAGGGTTAGTGATGAGGAGATGTTGCTGCCTATTCTAACCACCTGGTGTCTGCTTGACAGGAAGTCCAGTATCCAGCTGCACAGCGAGCTGTTTAAGCCCAGAGCCCGGAGTTTCTCATCAAGCTTGGAGGGCACTATGGTGTTGAATGCTGAGCTGTAGTCTACAAACACCATTCTCACATAAGTGTTCTTTTTTTCCAGGTGGGAGAGAGCAGTGTGTATTGTAGATGCAATGACATCATCAGTGGAGTGGTTGTTGCGGTAAGCAAACTGCAACGGGTCAAGAGAGAGAGGCAATACAGAGCAGATGTAATCTCTGATTAGTCTCTCAAAACATTTGCTGATGATGGGGGTCAGAGCAACAGGACGCCAGTCATTTAAACAAGTTATTTTTGATTTTGGACTCAAGATGGCGCCGAGTATGGCTGCTGCGTTGCGAGCTCCGACACAACAAGTGATCTCTAGATGTAGACTTGATGTTTTTTTGGAATCCTAGCCCACACTCCCTCCTCCAATACCGAGTTTAAATCTTTCTCCCATAATTTCTTGAGAAAAATTGAAGCTCCATCCCCATATATATATATATATATATATATATATATATATATATATCTGCGTAGTACTCAGGTTTTGGCCACAGGGATGTTTGTTGGGGAAAGGGAAATAATGGGGTTTAAGGGGGATAATGGTTGACTCTGTATATGAATGTTTTGCTTTATGTGTCATGTTTGAGGAGCAACCAATAAAAATTTTAATCTAAAAGAGATAGAAAACATTGTTTTTGTGATGTGAAAGATGGCATAACGGAGGGATCAGGCATTGATCTTACCTGGATTGAAAGAAGCCTTACAACTGAAACCCCAGATGGCACAAGTGTCAAGAGTAGGGCTATTTGCATCTTCCTCATGCTATTTTTTTTTTTTTTAATAACATGCTCTGTAACGTCTCACAGCCGAGCAAGGAGATTAGCGAGAAAGCTGAAAAAACTGAGAAAGTGGATGAAGTGGATGTTGCACCTTCCCCACAGAGTTTGTTGAAGGTAAGTGAAGTTTTTACCTCGATATACAGTACCAGTCTAAAGGTTGGATATGCATGACTGATTTATTTAACAACTTTTGATTTAAAGGCTTATGCTTGAATGCTTGAGTTTTGTAAACAAAAATAAATTGTGCTTGTGTATGAAAGTCTTTATAAAATATTTTTATTTGCAAAAATAATTGTAATTTTTTTTAATGATTTGCACTGGATAGTTAAGGAAAAGCTGCCAAAGTGGCCTGTTTAAGAAGCCTCCCAGGTAGATACCTCATGAAATTGGTTGGGAGAATATCCAGATTGTGCAGAGCTGTAACGTAGGAAAAGGATGGCTACTTTGAAGCAGCTAAAATATAGGATAGTTGTAATTTGTTTAAAAAATATTTAGTCACTACACTTCTTTTTTGTCTTTTTTTTATTTTAATTTTTTTATACTACCACCATAGTAACATAGGTGATATCACAGAAGGTCAGAAGATGATTTAGTTAATCAAGAGTAGCATTTCCAGAAAAAATAAAAAAAATAAAATAAAAAAACAGTGCAGTATTACCCACACAAACACAAAATACCTTCAGGGTAATACTTGTGACACTGAAGTAATGCAAGAAATATTAAAGGGATAGTTCACCCAAAAATGAAAATTCTCTCATCATTTATTCACCCTCATGCCATCCCAGATGTGTATGACTTTCTTTCTTCTGCTGAACACAAATTAAGATTTCTAGAAAAATATCTCCAATCTGTAGGTCCATACATTGCAAGTGAATGGTGGTCAGAAATTGGAAGTTTCAAAAAGCACTTAAAGGCAGCATAAAAGTAATCCATATGACTCCAGTGGTTAAATCCAAATCTTCAGAAGTGATATGATAGGTGTGGGTGAGAAACAGATCAATATTTATGTCCTTTTTTTACACTTTCACTTCCAAATTCTTCTTATTTTGTTTATGGTGATTCACATTATTCATGCATATTGCCACCTGCTGGGCAGGGAAAATAATTTATAGTAAAAAAGGACATAAATATTAATCTGTTTCTTACCCATCATATCGCTTCTGAGGATATGGATTAAACCACTGAAGTCCAATGGATTACTTTTACGCTGCCTTTACAGTATGTGCTTTTTGGACCTTTAAAGTTCTGGCCACCATTCACTTGCATTGTATGGACCTACAAAAAGTATTGTCTTGTTAAACATAATATACATTTTCACTGTTTACTATAAGGTAATTCATACTTTTTGCATCTAAAAATATTTTTTTTTTTTTTTTTTTTTTTTTTTTACAGTGTTTTACCATATCAACCCAGTCAACCATTTTCAATTTTTTTTTTTTAATGTAGCATTTTTCTAATTTCTGTAATTTTTCTGTTAAAATTACAGACATTTTTACAGTGTACAAAATTCCTATAATTCCATTTGTGTTTTATAGTTTAGATGACTACTATTGTTCTCATATGTAGAAAATACTAATGAGAAAGAATAAAAAGGTGTGTCCAGACTTTTGAGTGGTAGTTTATATTGTATCAGAACTGCTAGAATGTTTTAAATAATTAAATAACAAACTTAGGAGGCATGTGAGCATTGCTATTCCCTCAGATGCCTACCTGATTAACTGTGGCTCTTCGAGAATATTTACCATGAAATAATGTTCTAGTGTTTGTGGGCAAATAGTGGGACACTGTTGTTTTGAGCAACTCTAATATAATCTAGACCAGTGGTTCTCAACCTTTTTGACTCCAAGGCCCCCCACTGTCCAAGACAATATTTGAAGGCCCCCTCACCCGAAACTAGACGTGTCTGATTAAAATAATTAATCACAGATAATTTTTTATCCTAGAAGTTTTAGAAAGAGTCTGTTTATGATTTGTAGGCATACATCTTAAAGTGTTTTTTTTTTTTTTTTTTTAATTATTATTATTTTAATATTTCTTATTTTAAATTAATTTTAAGTCATCTTGAGGCCCCCTTGTAAGTGTGCTGAGGCCCCTTAGTGTGTCCCGCCTGGTTGAGAACCACTGGTCTAGACTAATGTCTGGCTCTTCTCTTTCGATGAAGCTTCAGCCCTGAGGACTTGCGTTAGTATGTAGTGCTCTTTACATTAAGCTTAGTGAAACTGGGAACGAGAACAAACTGTCTGTTTTCAGTACACTTTCACACAGATGGTTCCCATATTCCCACTAAGCACCAGGTCACTCAGTCAAAAGATATCAAGAAAAGGAAGGCACTATTGACTGTGCAGTTCACATGGTTGAATCTTATTGGTAGTCTGTGTTTTGTGGTATAACCTCTTAAATGTGTTCAGTAAATTAGGGTTGCACAATCTGGTAAAAATAATCATATTGGAATTATTTTAACAAAGATTGCGATCTGCAATATGATAAACATTTATCATCTCATATCTCTGCTGCTAGGATACAAAGCTAAAAGAACAAAAATGTGATACGATTTAATGTTCTGCTTCTGAATTCTGTCTTTTTAAAATCACACCTTTAACACCTTATATTTTTTTTAGGCTGAAAAATTCTGCATTTCATAACATGACATGTAGTGATAAATGTTCCTACTAAGCAGGGGTTTGAAGAGGCTGTTCAGCAATTATGCACATGATAAAAGCTGAACATCAACCCTCTCGGCTGGAAACTCCAATACCTTGAAATTAAAGGTTATTTCCAGTCCCTCAATTTTTTTGTTTCAAAATGAGACCCCCCTTAATCTTTCTAACACAAACATGAATGGTATCCGTGGAAATGGATTATCTAAGAAACTAGGGGCTTCATTTATAAAATCCATGTATGATTTGATCATGAACTCCATATATTTATATTTTATTGTACATTACAAATGATGAAAGAAAAATCATGATTTATAAATGCAAAAACTGACAAAAGGTTCTTATAGGTATGGCAAATGAAAAGAATGCATGCTAAAATGTTCTTGTAGGAAGCAGGGCTGAATGAGAGAATGATGTTTTACTATTACATTTGATACCTGTCACAGTCTTTGTTTGTTTTTGTTTTTTTTCAGGCATCTGTATCATCACCCTTACCATCTCCTGTACTGAAAGCTAGTACAGCCACCCCAATCATACCCGAGCTCAAACCAAAAGCTGACAAGGAGGAGGAGAAATCTGAACTGGAAGACCTTAAAGCTCAGATGAAGGAGCTTGTGCTCTCTGTAGAGTTACTGAAGACACAACAAATGTAAGTGTCAATTTACAAAGTATATAATAATTGCACGCTTCGTATTTAGCTATTGTAGTTTGCCTTCATGCTGCTAGTAGTCATTCTAGTAGTTATTCTAATACTAATGGTTCTCAACTCGTTTTGCTTTAAGACCCTGATTTTATATGGGACATCAAGTGGTGACCCAACAGTACTAAATGTAACCAAAATATGATGTGGCTTGGGTCATGTTTTCTTTTAACTTTTGTAGTTTTATTCATGGTTTTTGAGGATGATGACATATCACGCAACCTGTCCATGCTGGCATCTGCCTAATTTGGCTAGCATCTTAAGTGACAATTTAATTTGTGCAGATATATCTACTGTTTGATTGGATGCCCAGCCTTTAAAGTTAACAACAAAAGATTTTCAACGTTTAAATTTTAAAGCCTATTTATTTTGCAGTCCAAGCTTTGCATGATTATATGGCTTTTTCTTTTTTTAACCATTGTGTATTCCAGTCCACAACCATATCAGAACAGACCTGCAACCCATTTTGGGGTCCAACTGTTCTTTACCACAATAGTTTTGTCTATAAAACCCAAAACACAAAAGCTGTTCATCCATTTTTTATGGAATTTACTAAGTCAGGTTTAACCTAGTCTAGTTTAAGGAATTTGTCTTGATGTGTACTAATGAACATTATACAAAAGTGGCAAACTACTTTTCACAACTTGCAGGAGAGAGCTCCATGATCTCAGAAGAGAGTTGGATGATGAACGACTCAAACGGGTGGCCCTGCAGGTACATTGATTTTACTTCAGAATTTGGCTTTGACTTGTCAGAGTCTGTTAGTATGATATGCACATGCCCTGGGATCAGAGTGCTGATTCTGAGAAAAGACCTAGCAGGGTGAACCCAGGGAGTCTGACACAGTTCTGGGTCTCCTGCTGGGTGTTTCTCCCACTCACTTACCACAACATTAGCAGTTCTGTACCTAAAGTGCACCCCTACCACCCTAAGAGATTTATCATATCTATAAGATGTGTGCGGTGATCAAACATTTGCATATTCCTCTTTTGATCTGTGTTTTTATACCCAAGCTTACTTTTGACTCTAAATAGTGGTGCTTACTAAGGCAAACATCACTTTTAATATTGCTCGTACGGTAACACTTCACAAAAAGGTTCTATTATTTAACACTAGTTAATTACATTAGTTAACATGAACTTACAATGAACTAACAATACTTAATTTCAATAAGAACAACGTTCATTTCAACATATACTAATACATTTTTAAAATTACAACTTGTATGTGGTAACATTAATTTATACATGATGAACTAACATGAATTAACAATGAACAATTGTATTCTTATAAATTAACATTACACTAAATGAATAAATGACGTAAAATAACATTGTTGGTTTTTAGTTCATGATACCTAATTCATTTGTTGATAAATGTTAAAGGAGTAGTTCACCCAAAAATGAAAATTCTCTCATCATTAACTCACCCTCATGTCATCCCGGATTTGTATGACTTTCTTTTTCACAATAAATCTTGACTCCTTGGCCATCATCCTTTCAAGCTCGATTACACTTCATAGCGACATCTAGTGCTCTGCGCATGCATCAACCACTAGGAAGTGTAATCGGGCATGAAATCATGATTGTGCCTAGAGACTGCAATGGCAAGTTGCACATATATTTTGGTCTGTTCTCACCCAAAATCGATTGGCATCGCTTCAGAATGCATGGATTAACTGGAGTCTAAATAAATTTACTTTTATGCTGCCTTTTTGTGCTTTTTGGAGCTCAAAGGTTTTGATCACCATTCACTTGCATTGTATGGCCCTACAGAGCTGAGATATTCTTCAAAAAATATTTGTGTTTCTACAGAAGAAAGTAAGTCACACATCTGGGATGGCATGGGGTGAGTAAATCATGAGAGAATTTTCATTTTTGGGTGAACCATATTGTAAAGTGGTACTCCTAATAATGTTTAGGATTTTTGTAAACCCAATTGTGCTATGGACTCAAATCATGTGGATTGTTAACGAAAGGTGTGCTATTAGTTTTCGAAATGATCAGACATACTATTCTTGCCTGGCGGACGATAAAACTGCCCAACAAAAAAAAAATGAGACGTAGGCCATATCCAGGGACCAGAATACAATAGATACATGGGTAGAACACCCTAGCAACCACATATCAATACCATGGCGACCACCCACCCACCAGGAGAGGCTTTGTAAGACATCTTTGTAACAATCTGTCAGCTTGAGATGCTACCTTAGACATTAAATGCATGTTTTTAGTGTGAAAACCACCACCATGTTAAGCAAAAAGTGTGTTTGCTTGGTTATTTTCAGATGGAGATAGATAAACTGAAGAAGATTGTACAATCAACGTGAAATCTTGCTGGTCCGATAGTACCGCTGTCATGTCTTTAGTGAAAAGTGACTCCAGATGGAGGGACAGATGTCATACACGTAATTTTTACACTCACTGGCACTGTTCCACAAATTGTAAGATTCACATATTTGCACATAAAGAGTTTTTCTAGGTTTAGAAAAGTGTAATTACGACAGATGTATATGTTTGTTTGTTTTCCTTTCTTTTTTGCCAACAAAAAATGATTGAGGCCTTATTTACCACTGTGCTGGATATGCAATCTCTGCACTTATTGAGAAGTGCAGCAGAGTATGCATTTAATACTACTGAGTCTGTATAAATGATTATGGGGGATTATGTTGTTTCCTTGTTTTTTTAAGATATGGGTTAGATTTTAAAGAAAACTCTTATAACCCCAGTTCCAAAAATGTTGGGACAATATGAAAAATGCTAAAAAAAACAAAAATGAGTGATTTGTAAATTATAATCACCCTTTGCTATATTGAAAGCTCTACAACTACAAATGATATGATGTTTTACCCTTTGTATTTTATTTTTTTTAAATGTACAGTAATTTCAAATCATATGATTGCAACACGCTCCAAAAAAGTTGGGACAGTCGAGTGTTTACCACTGTGAAACATCACTATTTCTTCTAATAACACTTATTAAGCATTTGGACACTGAAGACACAAGTTTGTTAAGTTTAGAAAGTGAAATTTCCCCCCATTCGTCCATTATGTAGGTCTTTAGCTGCAATTGTACGGTGTCTTCATTGCCATCTAACCCGCTTCATAATGCGCCACACTTTGTCAATTGGAGACAAGTCAGGACTGCAGGCAGGCCAGTCTAGCACCCGCACTCTCTGCTTACACAGCCTTGCACTTGTAATCTGGGCAGTATGTGGTTTGAAGTTGTCCTGCTGGAAAATGCAGGGACGTCCCTGGAAAAGACTGTGCTGGATGGCAGTATATGTTGCTCCAAAATTTGTACATATCTGTCTGCATTCATGGTGTTCTCACTGATGTGCGAGTTACCCATGCCATGGGCACTGACACACCCCTGGCCCATACAGACACTGGCTTTTGGACCTGACGCTAATAACAGCTTGGAATGGACCTTTTCTTCTTTTGCCCGGATAACACGACGGCTGTGTTTTTCAAAAACTTTTTTTAAATGTGGACTCTTCGGACCAAAAAACACAGTTCCACTGTTCTACTTTCCATCTAAGATGAGACTGAGACCAGAGAAGTTGGCAGCACTTCTGGACAGTGTTGATGGAGGGCTTCTGCTTTGCATAGTAAAGTCTTAACTTGCATCTGTGGATGCAGCGGCGTGTGGTGTTGACTAACAAAGGTTTACTAAAGTTATCCCAAGTCCATGTTCATGATATCCATTACAGATGATTGACGTTTTTTAAAACAGTTACGTCTGAGGGATCAGAGCGCATTCAGAAATAGTTTTCGTCGCGCCAAGATTTGACCAGATTCCTTGAATCTTTAAAGTATATTGTGCACTGTAGAGGGTGAAATGCCCAAAATCCTTCCAATTTATCTTTGGGGAACATTGTTCTGAAAGTGCTGGATTATTTGCTGGAGCATCTGTTGGCAAATTGACAAGTCTTGAACGATCCTTGCTCTTGAAGGACTAGGCTGTTTTTGGAGGCTCCTTATACAGTATGCAGTACTATGACACAAATGCCTCACCTGTTTAACATCGCCTTGTTATTTCAACTCGTCAAATTGTTATTAGTCTTAAATTTCCCGTCTCAACGTTTTTGGAGTGTGTTGCAATCATCTGATTTGAAATTAGTGTACATTTTCAAAAAATCAATACAATTCAAAAGGTAAAACATCACATTATGTGTAGTTGTGGTGCTTTCAATATTGAATGATTGCAAATCACTCCTTTTTGTTTTTATTAGCATTTTTCATACTGTCCCAACTTTTTCGGAATTGGGGTTGTATGATCTCAGCAATACTTTGTCTGTATTAACCTCTTTAGATGATTCTAAAATGTATGGCATACTCTTGTTTCCATTGTGAGAATACTCTGTTGCTGTTTCAAAAGGGAGAATTTTTTTCTTTTTGTGTTTTCTAACATTCCTATCCAGGGTAACACTATTGTGCCTGTTAAAGATTTTTACAAGTGTTAATACTGGGAACTCTCGTGCTGTGTGTGTGTGTGTGTGTGTGTGTGTGTGTGTGTAATTGATATATTTTTATGGTCTACTGATTGTGGCATCATAAAGAAAAAATGTTCTGGGTTTTTGTATCCATGTCTGGTTTCAAACTTCCATACACCCCATACAGTTTTGTTTAAGTCTTCAATAGCAGTGTCATTTCACCAAACAAATGGCTAGCAATCCATTTCACAATTAAGTTCAAGTTTAACAATGTAGAGTGCTGGAGTTTTTATTCTGTAGGGCCGTTACTTCCCCTTGTAATTACAAATATCATGTTGAAATCTGAAAGATCCATTTGGTGCTGCAGAAAGCAGCTTCATTTTACATAATTTTTTACACTGTAGAGCAACATTCCATATTTGTTTTGCCCCTGTAATGTTTCAGTCCAGAAAAGCCAACTTGGTATAACATGCATTACTTCATCTCTTGAATTGCAACAATTCTAGATAAAAGACTGCCAGTGCTGTTTCTAGAAGATTGGTTGGCTGGCTGAAACATCTGGATTCACAGTTGTTTTAGAAACGTGCTGTAAACAAAAATTATTTCATCATATACTCACCCTTGTGTTGTTCTCAATCCATATAACTTACTTTCTGACATGGAACAAGAATACAAATTCTGAAAAATGTTGACGCTGCTCTTTTTCCATATGATGAAAGGGAATAGGAACAGAGGTCATCAGTCCTTAACATTCTACCTAACATCTTTTGTATTTAACTGAAAAAGAAAGTAATTTTAGGTTTGGAACAACATGAGGGTGAGTAAATGATGACAGGATTTTCTTTATTGGGTAAACTATCCCTTTACATTTAAAATAACCCATTAATTATACACGATCAGCCACAACATTAAAACCAACTGCCTAATATTGTGTTGGTCCCACTCGTGCCACCAAAACAGGGCCAGCCCGCATCTCAGAATTGCATTCTGAAATGCTGTTCTTCTCACCACAGTTGTACAGAGCAGTTATCTGAGATACTGCAGACTTTGTCAGTTCGAACCAGTCTGGCCATTCTCTGTTGACCTCTCTCATCAACAAGGCATTTTTCATCCACAGAACTGCCACTCACTGGATGTTTTTTGTTTTGCATGAGACTGTTGTGCATGGAAATCCCAGGAGATCAGCAGTTACAGAAATACTCAAACCAGCCTGTCTGGCACCAACAGTCATGCCACGCTCCAAATCATTAACTGAAGCTCATGACCCGTATCTGCATGGATGATTGTTGGTGCCAGACGGGCTGGTTTGAGTGTTTTTGTAACTGCTGATCTCTGAATGACAGAATGACACATTGATCCCTAAAGCAATAAACCAACACATCTTTACAGTTATCATCTCTCTCCATGTCAAATGAATATGTTCACACTCAATGATTCTGTTACATCAAAGGATAACCCATAAAAGTACAGGCAATGTTTGGTATCTGTGATGTCTGTAATTGAGTAGAACGCATTCCATTTTATTTCTAACGATGTCTCAAAATTATGTTGTTTACATGATTTCTAAATTGCATGAACTTTTTTTTGTTTGTTTTTTTGTTTTTTATCTAAATAAATATGTATATTTACAGAAATTGCTCTGCTCTGGTCTTGTTTAGGTGGGTCATTCTTGGGAATTGATGCCTGAAAATGTAAGGAATTAAAATAGGACAAACAATGGCTTTAACTAGCACATTTTTTTTCACCCCAACACAGTATTCACAGTGATCTGATCATGTTTAGCGTGATTCTAGTGAAATTATATTTTGCATATAGAAAATTGTTGTTTTCTTTGTTAGACTAAAAATGTCCTTAATGTCTGAAAGTAATTTTTTTAAGGGCCCCTCTGTCTCATTGAGATGTGCTAATGAGTTTAGAGAACAAGGACATTGAGAGATGTTTCAATATTATGCACACGAACAGGTGACAAAGGCCAAGAAACTGTTGGAACCTTCCAATCAGCAGAACTGGAGGAAGACCAAATACAAACAGAGAGCCATGCTGTGAGAGGCAAAGTCTTTCATCTGGTACTGAGCTGGTCATAGCCAACCTTTACATATCTTTAAAGCTCAGTATCTAAAGCACCATAGTGCTCTTCCAAAATATAGTGAGCTTCCTTGCTGCCTACTGGGTACATAAAGTACACACAAATATTGTAGTCTTGTTTTCAGATTTGGGCTTTTCAACTGAACAACTTGTAAGTTCAACTGAATTAAGAAATCTTTTATTAACTGTTATGAAAATATGATGAATTAAGCATGTGTAAACGTGCCCGCACACTTTTTCCAATTGTCTTGGTTCCAAAGATTTTTCCCATTCAGTTTTTTTCCATAGGGATTTTATAAAATTCTTCATAATTGCATACTAAATCAGACATAAAGACGAAGATACAAGACTGTGTACTCCGCATCTTCAATGGGGGAATGAATTACAGTCCCGTGAAGCTGTGAATGGTGTAATAGAATTGAAAACTATGAAAACATTTAAAACTATTCATTTTAAGTTGTTGATTATAATTATGGAAAGAATACATTTTAAGTTTATTGCAACATATTCTGATAAATGCAAATATTTAATTTGAGAGTGTAGGTACACCAACTCGATTGCATCATTCATCAGTGCGTCATGGAAATGGGCGGTCTCTGCTGAGCTTGTTTGCTGCGGTTTGTTTACCGCAACTCTTTGGTTGGTGGATCTTTCTGGTTAGAAATAAGGGGTAGTGTAGTTCTTCACCAGGAATTTCTCTATTTTAAACAGGATTTCTAAACCCCTAGTTGAAATAATATGTATACAGAGCATATAACATTGATTAACAAACTCGGAGCTCACAGTAGGTCTATCTTTAAAGGTTTATAAGTTATCAATAAAAATCAATTCATCTATACAAAATAAATAAATAGGAAAAATAGGAACCAGACTGTTGCACTCTATTAAAATGCATAAATATTAAAAACTAAGACTGACATTTTTGAAGTGTAGGCTCAAATAAATAGCTTTTTCGAATTAAGCATAAATGAGTCTTGACTACCAAAATTTTGGAGTCAGCAATTGATTTTAAAGTTTGCTGTTAGCACTGAATGAATAATTATTGTATTTATAATAAACATTTCTCTCACTTCATCCGCTATAGTTTTTTCACAGAGCATGCCGCAGTGCATCCTACAGACTAAGTCCTGAGTGCAACTATGAGCGCACCTAAAAAAAATAGTGCCATATGGGACAAACCCATAGTGTGGGAGCCCCCTTATGGGGTTATGATACAATTACATTATGTTAGCAAGTGTGTCTGTCTGCATCCGTAAGTCGACAAGGAACACCCACTATACGACACGCACACTCAAGTAACGCCCCCAAAAATGTATTAAAAAGAAGAAAAAAATGAAATATCATATTGACATAAGTATTCAGACCCTTTGCTTGAAATTTAGCTCGGGTATATCCCTTTTCTCTGGATCATCTATGAGATGTTTCTACACTTTGATTGGAGTCCACCTGTGACAAATTCAATTGACTGGATATAATTTGGAAAGGCACACACCTGTCTATATAAGGTCTCACAGCTGAAAATGCATATCAGAGCAAAAACCAAGCCATGAGGTCAAAGGAACTGCCTGCAGAGCTCAGAATCAGGATTGTGTCGAGGCACAGATCTGGGGAAGGCTAAAAAATAGTTTTGGCTGCATTGAAGGTTCCCAAGAGCACAGTGGCCTCCATTATTCTTAAATGGAAGAAGCTTGGAACAACTAGGACTCTTCCAATAGCTGGACGCCCGGCCAAACTGAGCAATCAAGGGAGAAGGGCCTTGGTAAGAGAGGTGACCAAAACCTGATGGTCACTCTATTTGAGCTCCAGAGATCATGTGTGGAGATGGGAGAAACTTGCAGGAGGACAACCATCACTGCAACACTCCACCTATCTGGGCTTTATGGCAGAGTGGCCAGAAGGAAGCCTCTCCTCAGTGCAAGACATAAAAAAAAAAAAAACCACTTAAAAGACTCTCAGACTGTGAGAAACAAGATTCTCTGGTCTGATGAAACGAAGATTGAACTGTTTGGCCTCAATTCCAAGTATCGTGTCTGGAGGAAACCAGGTACTGCTCATCACCTGTGCAATACCATCCAAACGGTGAAGCATGGTGGTGGTAGCATCATGCTGTGGGGGTGTTTTTCAGCAGCAGGGACTGGTCAGGGTTGAAGGAAAGCTGAATGCAGCAAAATACAGAGATATCCTTAATGAAAACCTGGTCCAGAGCGCTCAGGAACTCAGGCTGGGACAAAAGGTTCACCTTCCAACAGGACAATGACCCTAAGCACACAGTCAAGACAATGCAAGAGTGGCTTAGAGACAACTCTGAATGTCTTTGAGTGGCCTAGCCAGATCTCGGACTTGAACCCAATCGAACATCTCTGGAGAGACCTGAAAATGGCTGTCCACTGACGTCCCCATCCAACGTGACAGAACTTGACAGAATCTGCAGAGAAGAATGGCAGAAAATCCCTAAATCCAGGTGTGCAAAGCTTGTTGCATCATCAGAAAGACTTGAGGTGGTAATCGCTGCCAAAGGTGCTTCAACTAAGTACTGAGTTAAGGGTCTGAATACTTATGTCAGTGTGATATTTCAGTTTTTTCTTTGTAATAAATTTGCAAAGTTATCTAAAATCTGTTTTTTGCTTTGTCATTATGGGGTATGGAATGTAGATTGATGTGAAAAAATGAATAATTTAAAGTGTTTTAGCATAAGGCTGCAATATTAAAAATGTGAAAAAAATGAAGGGGTCTAAATTCTTTCTGAATAAACTGTTAATGTTTACATTAAACATTTCTCTGTTCTGTTTTCTCCAGTTACTTCACAAGTTGACCAGTTAGCCTATTAGCATAGCATAGCTTCTCTTTATTTTCATCATATTTCTCCTCAATGTCGCCTCCTAGTGACATGGGCAATTCATAATTGTATTCATTAGAACTTTTAATTTGTGGTATATTTAATAATTTTACAAACTTTTCATTTTTTAAAGTTTATGGTTAAAGTTAGGGGTAGGGATAGTTGTAGGTGTAGGGTTGCTGCGGGACTCCAAATAAACACAACAAACACAGTGTACGAATGTGGCATCGAACTGTTCTAAGACTTTGCAATACGCTTTTTTTTTTTAAGGGGTTGTAACTTACTTGTATTGGCCGTGCCTTGTAGTGGGCGTATCTTGTATTAGACTTGCAGGACATAGACTGACCTTTCTAAAATCCAGAGTGATTATTTTCCACCAATTTCACCACCAATACAAACAGTTGGGCACAAGTCACCACTTGTTTGTTGGGTTCCCAAGACTTGTGGTATGCCACCACTTAAAATCCTGTCTATGGCTAGGCAGCTCACTCCAGAATCCATGGCAGGCTCAGTCTTGCATGTGTTACAAGAGGATTTTCACCTCCAATCCATCACTGATTACAAAGTCATCATTGGAAGACTTTTGTAGCAAAGTCAGGCAGACTCTCGTATGTTTGTCAGGTCAACAATATGTCCCCTTCAAGAGACAGCTGCAGCCACTCAGACACCTGTTCATCTGTAATCTATGACTAGAGACTTCAAATTGCACTTGCTCCCTGTAAAAAAAAAAAAAAAATTGCTGAAACAATTCACATAGTGAATCATTTGTTTCTCTGTGATATTGTGAGAAGTGAATTTGGAATGTGTGATGAAATACAACTGCTGCCACCACAGTAATGCACAAAATTTGAATTTGAGTGTGAGTACATTATACTTGCATGGTTTTAGAAACCGAAATCTCTCCAGTAATTATAAGTACAAAGAAATGATGCTGTTTTCAAAAATGAATTGGCCTCCTGATGTTGCAGCGAAGAAGCAACACGTCGTTTTTGAAGAGCAACATTTTGAATAAAAGATGAGGATATGAAGAAGGAAGAACAGTAGCCACATTAAAGTTGAGGTTTGTGTGCCGCATTAAAGACAAGAGGGGAGACAATATGATTCAGCTACGACACATTTGCAGAAGCCAAAACAACTGTATAGGATGTAGTGGATGACCATCGTCAGTTTGATCCAATGTGCATAATTCATGTTTTATAATAGAAGTACTCAGGTTTTGTAATAGTTGAAGGAAATGCCATTATGATGATTGCTGATCAAGGACATGCATGAATGATTACGGACAGTCAGAACTGCAATATATTATTCACATGATGAACTTTATTAAATCTAGTCATTTACGATTTCAATACATTTAATACAACTTTTGAATGGAATGCACATATAGTGAAATCATATGCATTATTTTGCTGTGCAGAAACTGCACTGCAAATGAACAATTTGATTCAACATAATTCAAATGATCTCATGATTATTAGTATTTTTTGTCTTTCATTAAAATAGTAATGAACCTTGTGACCTTTTTTTTTACTTTTCACAACACTCACGCAAACATTTGGCACAATTATGTGACTAAAACTCCACAGCATATTAGTTTAGCAGAAGAGTCGCTTCATATTGTGAGTCAGATGATGGCTCATGAAGTCATGTCTTGGCAATCGCATAGAGTTGTTTTGTGTTCTTTCTTAGAAGCCCCTCTTGTACCAAACTCGTGACAATCAATGGTGTCCATTAATTAGTGTGGTTATGTGCAAGCCTGTTCAAATTTAGCCATAGCCAAATCCATGGTGGTTGTTTGGGTTGCCAACTACAGTGGAGGAAATAATGGGCAATCTTGGTTTCTTTTTGGAAAATAAGGGACACTTTATACCTTTTTAGCCATTTTCTCAACCTCTTGTATTTCCTGTTCAATTTCCTTTCTTTGGTACAACACAAAAGATGATAGACTCACTTTCATGGCATGTTTTTTCTGAACAATTAGTGGCAGAGGCTAACATTCTGCTTTTGTGTTCCACCAAAGAAAGAAAGTCAGGGGTTTGGAACAACATGAGGGTAAATGGTGACAGATTTTAATGTTAAATTATGCCTGGCAACCTCAGTGTTAGTACATGCCTAAACCAGTGAGAATTCTGATCAATATTAGAGAGAAAACTGTATGTCAAGATAGTTACAAGCAAATATAAAGTATATGTAAAAAAAAAAAAAAAAAAAATTGTAGCTTCAGTATCTTCTACCTCTCATGAAAACATCTAAGCATGTGTCAAGACCATTGCACAGCTTTATCAGTAAAGATTCAAATCCTTGTTGTCATCTAACACTGTGAACCTTTTTATATGTCAGACGTCTGTCAAAGCAATATCTATCTCTGTCTTTGCACTTATGTCTGTTCACTGAAACAGAAGGCCATCCCATTGCTTTACAATATCATGCTGCTTACTCCTCTGATTAAATTATTGGATTTTCCAGAGGTTCATCTCAAGCTCAATTATCCACCGGCTGAAGTTCATAAAAAAAGAATGTTGCTTGGGGGGACAAGGAATGCATTAATAACACTTTGATGTTAATCTCATCTATATATATATATATATATATATATATATATATATACAGGTGCATCTCAATAAATTAGAATGTCGTGGAAAAGTTCATTTATTTCAGTAATTCAACTCAAATTGTGAAACTCGTGTATTAAATAAATTCAATGCACACAGACTGAAGTAGTTTAAGTCTTTGGTTCTTTTAATTGTGATGATTTTGGCTCACATTTAACAAAAACCCACCAATTCACTATCTCAACAAATTAGAATATGGTGACATGCCAATCAGCTAATCAACTCAAAACACCTGCAAAGGTTTCCTGAGCCTTCAAAATGGTCTCTCAGTTTGGTTCACTAGGCTACACAATCATGGGGAAGACTGCTGATCTGACAGTTGTCCAGAAGACAATCATTGACACCCTTCACAAGGAGGGTAAGCCACAAACATTCATTGCCAAAGAAGCTGGCTGTTCACAGAGTGCTGTATCCAAGCATGTTAACAGAAAGTTGAGTGGAAGGATAAAGTGTGGAAGAAAAAGATGCACAACCAACTGAGAGAACCGCAGCCTTATGAGGACTGTCAAGCAAAATCGATTCTAGAATTTGGGTGAACTTCACAAGGAATGGACTGAGGCTGGGGTCAAGGCATCAAGAGCCACCACACATGGACGTGTCAAGGAATTTGGCTACAGTTGTCGTATTCCTCTTGTTAAGCCACTCATGAACCACAGACAACGTCAGAGGTATCTTACCTGGGCTAAGGAGAAGAAGAACTGGACTGTTGCCCAGTGGTCCTAAGTCCTCTTTTCAGATGAGAGAAAGTTTTGTATTTCATTTGGAAACCAAGGTCCTAGAGTCTGGAAGAAGGGTGGAGAAGCTCATAGCCCAAGTTGCTTGAAGTCCAGTGTTAAGTTTCCACAGTCTGTGATGATTTGGGGTGCAATGTCATCTGCTGGTGTTGGTCCATTGTGTTTTTTGAAAACCAAAGTCACTGCACCCATTTACCAATTAATTTTGGAGCACTTGATGCTTCCTTCTGCTGACCAGCTTTTTAAAGATGCTGATTTCATTTTCCAGCAGGATTTGGCACCTGCCCACACTGCCAAAAGCACCAAATGTTGGTTAAATGACCATGGTGTTGGTGTGCTTGACTGGCCAGCAAACTCACCAGACCTGAACCCCATAGAGAATCTATGGGGTATTGTCAAGAGGAAAATGAGAAACAAGAGACCAAAAAATGCAGATGAGCTGAAGGCCACTGTCAAGAAACCTGGGCTTCCATACCACCTCAGCAGTGCCACAAACTGATCACCACCATGCCAAGCCAAATTGAGGCAGTAATTAAAGCAAAAGGAGCCCCTACCAAGTATTGAGTACATATACAGTAAATGAACATACTTTCCAGAAGGCCAACAATTCACTAAAAATGTTTTTTTTATTGGTCTTATGATGTATTCTAATTTGTTGAGATAGTGAATTGGTGGGTTTTTGTTAAATGTGAGCCAAAATCATCACAATTAAAAGAACCAAAGACTTAAACTACTTCAGTCTGTGTGCACTGAATTGATTTAATACACGAGTTTCACAATTTGAGTTGAATTACTGAAATAAATGAACTTTTCCACGACATTCTAATTTATTGAGATGCACCTGTGTATATATATATATTGGGCTTTATTAATAAGTACGTTCATTATCTATCTGTGCTTTAAAAAAGTTTTTGGCACTTAACCTGGTTAAAGGGATAATTCACTCAAAAATGAAAATTCTCTCATCATTTACTCACCCTCATGCCATCCCATATGTGTATGAATTACTTTCTTCTGCAGAACACAAATGAAGATTTTAAGAAGAATATTTCAGCTCTGTAGGTCCAAGCAATGCAACTGAATGGTGACCAGACCTTTCAAACTCAAAAAATCACATAAAGGCAGGATAAAAGTAATCCATATGACTCAAGCGGTTGACTGTGTCTTCAGAAGTGATATAGTAGGTGTGGGTGAAAAACAGATCAATATTTAAGCCCTATTTTACTATAAATTTCCACTTTCACTTTTACATTGTGAAAGTGGAGATTTATATAAAAAAAAATGTTTTAAATATTAATCTGTGTTTCTCCAAAAGTGATTGCATCAGTTCAGAAGACATGGATTACTTGTGGATTACTTGTATGCTGCCTTTGTGTGTTTTGGAGCTTAAAAGGTCTGTTGCATTGTATGGACCTACAGAGCTAAGATATTTTTCTAAAAATCTTCATTTGTGTTCTGCAGAAGAAAGAAAGTCATACACAGCTGGGATGGCATGAAGGTGAGTAAATGATGAGAGAATTCTTATTTTTGGGTGAACTATCACTTTAAGTGTAAAGACTCTTGGTACAGTAATGGTATCAGATGTTGCTTTGATATGTACAATGGAACTGTACTAATGATACGTGGTACTCCAAGGTACTTCAAAGAATAACATGGTTATACCATGGTATATTGCCCAACAAACCTTTTGTTGTTAACCTTACTTATACTTTTTAAAATTAATTTAAGGTTTGGAAAGTACTTACAAGCTCTATAGTAAAGAAGTACTCATATACTAGAACTTATAAACAAGACCGCGTGAGGACTGGCTTATGCAGGAGCAAATTGATTTGAACAATATTCATTTGAAAAAAATTCAATGTATTTTTTGTGGCATGCCTTGTATTCGCCAGTATGAGAAATTCAATTATTATTTTACAATATGACACTTAACAATAATAATATCTAAAATGTCTGATATCTTTTTTTTTTTTGGTCACAGACAGTTGCATTGTTATCTTATTCCTCAGCTTGTTTTTTATTCATTTATTGTAACTTGCCATCTGGGGATTGTTTCATCCATATCATATTAATTATTCTGCATGCAGACTCAAAAGTGCTTAATATGGTTGAATGTATTTTAATTTTCAGTGCTTATGAAAGCATATTTGTCTCTGCACCCTTACTTTTGGCACAAAAAGTTGAGAGCACTGAGAAGTCAATCTCTTTTAATCCTTTAAAAAAAAAAAAAAAAAAAAATGGTTGTGATATTGTGACCTTTTGTGGAACCAGAAGAAAAACGTTACCAATCACACAAATTTAGCCTGTCTCACATGCCTTTTCATGTGTTAAAATCTACTTTGATGGTAGATGGTTGAGAGCTGTATAATCTTACATAGAGACCAACCATTTATATAAAATATGTTGTAGCAAAATGTTTATTGTATTAAATCTTGTGCATTATTTGCAGCTGCCTTTGTATTTCACATTGATTTGATTATAGATAACAATCATAACTGTCCACATTAATAATTTATTTCATATAACTGATTCATAAGTCAAGTGTGTTTTTATATGGTTAAAAAAAATGACCTCAAAAACCTATAATGGAAAAGCCTGTGATCCATCAAATTGGTGTGTATCTATGTGTGAAAGTATACAAATATATCCAGCACCATAACTGGCATATGTGAATTTGTGAATGCAGTTCTCTGATATGTTGCTACCACTTTCATGATTTTCTAAACAAATGACCATTAAAGGTGAAAATGGACCCTGTTTCAAATACGCCACTGTGTCCTCTCCTGGTACTGACATTTGCGCTCAACTTTAAAATTCATGTTACTATCACACTGTACATTTTCCAAACTTTGTGATTATATAAGTACAATTAATGAAATGACTAATGATAAAGGAAATGTATGCTCTTAAAGAAAACCAAAAAGATGTACACCGTACACAGATATACAATGGCCCCAAAAAGTATTTGGGTTCTTCAGTGACACTTAAAAATGCATTAATGTCTTTGCATTAAATAACAAAATATCAAAGCAAGTGCCATTTATTTTGAAGACATTACTTTGAAGACATTTAGCACTTTAACATTTAGAGTTTGTTAGATTTCAAATGATATATATATATAAAAGAACATTTTTGGACACATTTTGTGCTTATTTTGGAATGATGTACAGATTTTGCTCTTATGGAAAGAAATTGGTACTTTTATTCACCAAAGTGGCATTCAGCTGATCACAATGTATAGTCAGGACATTAATAATGTGAAAAATAACTATTACAATTTAAAAAAAAAAAAGGTTCAGAACTTCTTAAACTACTAAAAGAGTTCTCATCATAAAATGCTCCATGTGCAGCAATGACAGCTTTGCAGATCCTTGGCATTCTAGCTGTCAGTTTGTCCAGATACTCCGGTGACATTTCACCTCATGCTTCCTGTAGCACTTGCCATAGATGTGGCTGTCTTGTCGGGCACTTCTCATGCACCTTACAGTCTAGCTGATCCCACAATAGCTCAATGGGGATAAGATCCATAACACTCTTTTCTAGGGCTGCCCCCGACCAAAGATTTTCCTAGTCGACTAGTAGTGGTTAGTTTAAGCCATTAGTCGGCTAGTTGTCACACGTTTATGATATTAATTTAATTACTTAAATATATATATTTTGGGGGGGGGGCAACAGAAAATGATTTGAGTTCCAGGGCTTTGAAAGCATATGTAACATTGCTAACACTGTTCTACATTACAGAGAAATACTAAACCATAATAATGAGACTTTAAAATATCAATTTTACAAGCGCACGCACCAGGCCCGGTTCCAGATCAAAATCACTGAGGGTGTTTCTGAAAATAGTGGGGGTGCTCTGTATAAAGTGGAGATGTATCATAATTACACATTTTTTAATAGATTAAATCATGTTTAAATGCTACTTAACGTAAAGAAAAGTTTGTTTTTTGAATGTACAAAACATTTATTGCTTCGGGGGTTTTTTCCCCATGACCTGTTGCTGAAAATGACAGCAAAATTCTGCTCCTGCAGATTAGGACATACTGATTTGCAAAATCATACACGTTTATAAGTTTTGATGTAGCATTTTGTGCATTCACAAAATGCAAGGATTTTTGTGTGTTTGCTGGTATTCAAGAAAATCTGCTTGCCAATATACAGTATTAGTTTTACATATTCAATTGAGCAGGGGTGTGCAATTATTTTGGTACTGGGGCCACATCAGCTGTTAAGAAGAACATGGAACAGAGAAGATAAAAGTTCTGCATAATTTTATCTTTTAAGCCCAGACATGCACTCAATGAATGTTGCACAGTTTTCTGAAGTGTATTCTGATGGGACCATTCTGCAATTGCTTGAAGTTTTGCTGCTACATTTCTATCATGTGTATCAAACTGTATAAAGGCTGAATAAAATTATTAATTGATTATTTTACCATAATTCAATGCAATGGTAATGTAATATTCAATTCACACTCTATATCAGGAATCTGGTTTAAAAGTAAAATAAAATATTCGGGAAAGAGATTCTAAAAGCTTATTTTAATGTTTGCGGCAAAGTGGAACTGTTTACTTGTTTTATTCTCAGAACATTATCAACCTGTTTACATGCTCATGGGTCATGATGTGGGTCTTGTCAATGTTTGGCACCCCATTCAGCACACCACTGAATAAAACAGGCTGCATGACACTGATAAATAATTACTGCCAGAGTAACATTCACATACAGGTGTGAGGGACTTCAACATTTCACAAATAACACAAAGAATAAATATATTCCTCTCTCACTTGGTTTTACTCGTGTGTCCCCACTGTGCACTATTGAGCGCTAAGTTGTTGTTTGTTTGTTTTTTGCCGAGAGAAAGTGTCTGCACTCGCATGTATGGTTGCCAGATTGAATAAATTAAGTATGACATAAGGCGAAATATTTCCAATTTGTGCAAGTATAAATCTCTGCCTGGGGTGTTGCATAAATTATCTGGCAACCCTGAACATATTAAAAGCTTGTGGATGCGCAATAGGTCAAAAAGCCAGATAAATGAAAGATCTAATAAAAAAAACGTACATGAAAAATCGACCTGCCGGCAGTAGTTTGCCCTGGTCTGCAATTGAGGGTGCTTTAAGTTTTGGTTTGAGCAAGTACCCCGTAGAACCGGGACTGGCACACACGAAGCGAGCCGCAGCGAAACCGGCAAAAGCGGTAATGATTCTGAATTTGTCGGAAAAACCAGCAAGGAGACTGTCTGAATATTATGTTAATTTTTAGAAGAAATAAGAAGAAGCGTTTAATTTTTGTCACACATTATACATTTTGAACATACACAGTGAAACTCTTTATTCACATATCCCATCTAAGCTGGGGTCAGACATGATACAGAACCTCTGGAGGAGATAGGGTCAAGGGCCTTGCTCAGGGGTCTAGCAGTGGCATCTTGGTTGTGCTGGGGCTTGAACCCCTGACCTTCTGGTTAGTAACCCAGATCCTTAGCTGCTGAGCCACCACTACAGTTGTGCTAACAGATGATGATCTCGGGGATCGACGATGGTCAGAGTGATCAACAATAGCTTTGACGATATTTGGCTCATTTCCTATAATTATTATTATTATTATTATTATTATTATTAAACTAATATTACAATTTGCCCGTAGACACACAGACACGCACTTGAACTAACACACTTTATTATATTATTAAGAACAGATGACAGAAAAGCCGTCTATGCACATGTAGCCTATGACACGCTGCTTGTACAGAGGCGTGCAGTCTCGTGGAACACGTGCATGTAAAAGGTTCTCACTTGTTCTTTGTTTCTGTCTTCTGAATTTGTGTTTTTTTTGTTTTTTTTTTGGTTGCAAGAACAGTATCGTCTATGAGTGCTGAAAATTACAGACATCTCAGCTCAGGAGGTGCTTTGAGCTCAGTTCGCTTTATTTCCACAGAGCAGTTCATTGTGAACACAACTCTGCAGCCTATACATCTGTAATTAAAACATAAATAATACAAAAACACGTTCACCTCGAACCATGAATTATATTTCAGTGATTATTATCATCATTATAATGATTATTTTTACATTTATAATTGTTTTTATATCTTCATTTAATTAACTTAATTAGTAAGTTCATTTGTGTAAGTAATTGCATGTTTAGAGAGATAATAGCCTGACGATAAATGGAAAGGTGGCTACTTATACATACATACATACAGGTGCATCTCAATAAATTAGAATGTCGTGGAAAAGTTCATTTATTTCAGTAATTCAACTCAAATTGTGAAACTCATGTATTAAATAAATTCAATGCACACAGACTGAAGTAGTTTAAGTCTTTGGTTCTTTTAATTGTGATGATTTTGGCTCACATTTAACAAAAACCCACCAATTCACTATCTCAAAAAATTAGAATATGGTGACATGCCAATCAGCTAATCAACTCAGAACACCTGCAAAGGTTTCCTGAGCCTTCAAAATGGTCTCTCAGATTGGTTCACTAGGCTACACAATCATGGGGAAGACTGCTGATCTGACAGTTTTCCAGAAGACAATCATGTAAGCCACAAACATTCATTGCCAAAGAAGCTGGCTGTTCACAGAGTGCTGTATCCAAGCATGTTAACAGAAAGTTGAGTGGAAGGAAAAAGTGTGGAAGAAAAAGATGCACAACCAACCGAGAGAACCGCAGCCTTATGAGGATTGTCAAGCAAAATCGATTCAAGAATTTGGGTGAAATTCACAAGGAATGGACTGAGACTGGGGTCAAGGCATCAAGACCACACACAGACGTGTCAAGGAATTTGGCTACAGTTGTCGTATTCCTCTTGTTAAGCCACTCCTGAACCACAGACAATGTCAGAGGCGTCTTACCTGGGCTAAGGAGAAGAAGAACTGGACTGTTGCCCAGTGGTTCAAAGTCCTCTTTTCAGATGAGAGCAAGTTTTGTATTTCATTTGGAAACCAAGGTCCTAGAGTCTGGAGGAAGGGTGGAGAAGCTCATAGCCCAAGTTGCTTGAAGTCCAGTGTTAAGTTTCCACAGTCTGTGATGATTTGGGGTGCAATGTCATCTGCTGGTGTTGGTCCATTGTGTTTTTTGAAAACCAAAGTCACTGCACCCATTTACCAATTAATTTTGGAGCACTTCATGCTTCCTTCTGCTGACCAGCTTTTTAAAGATGCTGATTTCATTTTCCAGCAGGATTTGGCACCTGCCCACACTGCCAAAAGCACCAAAAGTTGGTTAAATGACCATGGTGTTGGTGTGCTTGACTGGCCAGCAAACTCACCAGACCTGAACCCCATAGAGAATCTATGGGGTATTGTCAAGAGGAAAATGAGAAACAAGAGACCAAAAAATGCAGATGAGCTGAAGGCCACTGTCAAAGAAACCTGGGCTTCCATACCACCTCAGCAGTGCCACAAACTGATCACCTCCATGCCACGCCGAATTGAGGCAGTAATTAAAGCAAAAGGAGCCCCTACCAAGTGTTGAGTACATATACAGTAAATGAACATACTTTCCAGAAGGCCAACAATTCACTAAAAATGTTTTTTTTTATTGGTCTTATGATGTATTCTAATTTTTTGAGATAGTGAATTGGTGGGTTTTTGATAAATGTGAGCCAAAATCATCACAATTAAAAGAACCAAAGACTTAAACTACTTCAGTCTGTGTGCATTGAATTTATTTAATACATGAGTTTCACAATTTGAGTTGAATTACTGAAATAAATGAACTTTTCCATGACATTCTAATTTATTGAGATGCACCTGTATATATATATGCACAGATGAAGTAGATTCTTTGCCAGAGAGATGCTGCCATTCACAACTGTTGTAAAGCCATCTTTCAAAAAGCTGTACAACACACATTTTAATTGCACTTAATTTTTTTCCAGTTTCATTTGAATTTTTAATTAAAATAAATAAAAAATAAAGTACAAAGTTTAAAATCAAGGTGTGTTGCTTTATTGTGTATGCTTAACCCTAACCCTGCTTAACGAATATTACCCCATAGTACCACCTAATACCGGTGTTCTTTGGTTTGAACGTGAATAATTAATTACCGCATGGACCAGCCCTCTAAATTATCACGTCTGTCCATCACTGACTCCTTCGCCACTTCCTGTGGAGTTTTTTTTTCTGTGACCAACCGACCAATCAAAACTTGGTCGACCAAGACTCTTCTCATAGACTAACGTTTGGGTGACTATTAGGGGGCAGTCTATTCTTTTCCAATTATCTATTGTCCAATGTCTGTGTTTCTTTGCCCACTCTAACCTTTTCTTTTTGCATTTCTGTTCCAAAAGTGGCTTTTTCTTTGCAATTCTTCCCATAAGGCCTGCACCACTGAGTCTTCTCTTTACTGTTGTACATGAAACTGGTGTTGAGCGGGTAGAATTCAATGAAGCTGTCAGCTGAGGACATGTGTGGCATCTATTTCTCAGACTCTGATATATTTATCCTCTTGTTTAGTTGTACATCTGGGCCTTCCACATCTCTTTCTGTCCTTGTTAGAGTCCGTTGTCCTTTGTCTCTGAAGACTGTAGTGTACACCTTTGTATGAAATCTTTTTTTTTTTTTTTTTTTTTTTGGCAATTTCAAGCATTGTATAGCCTTCATTCCTCAAAACAATGATTGACTGACGAACTTCTAGAGAAAGTTGTTTCTTTTTTGCCATTTTTGACATAATATTGACCTTAAGACATGCCAGTCTATTGCATACTGTGGCAACTCAAAAACAAACACAAAGACAATGTTAAGCTTCATTGAACAAACCAAATAGCTTTCAACAGTGTTTGATATAATGGCAAGTGATTTTCTAGTACCAAATTAGCAATTTAGCATGATAACTCAAGGATAAGATGTTGGAGTGATGGCTGCTGGAAATGGAGCATGTCTAGATTTGATCAAAAATGACTTTTTTGAAATAGTGATGGTGCTTTTTTTTACATCAGTAATGTCCTGACTATTCTTTGTGATCAGTTGAATGCCACTTTGGTGAAGTAAAGTACCAATTTCCTTCCAAAACAGCAAAATCTGTACATTATTCCAAACTTTTGGCTGCCAGTGTATATCAAATGATATTCATATATCATCTGAAACCTAACAAACTTTAAATGTTAAAGAGTTTGTTAGGTTTCAAATGATATATGAATATACACTGGCGGTCAAAAGTTTGGAATAATGTACAGATTTTGCTGTTTCGGAAGGAAATTGGTACTTTACTTCACCAAAGTGGAATTCAACTGATCATAAAGTATAGCCATCCAATGAGTGACAGTTCTGTGGATGGAAACGCCTTGTTGATGAGAGAGGTCAACAGAGAATGGCCAGACTGGTTCGAGCTGACAGAAAGGCTACTGTAAGTCAGATAACCACTCTGTATAATTGTAGTGAGCAGAATAACATCTCAGAATGCACAACACGTTGAACATTGAGGCGTATGTGCTACAACAGCAGAAGACCACGTCAGGCAATTTATTAGGACCATAGTGTTCCTAAGAAAGTGCTCAGTGGGTGTATACTGTATATAATTTTTTTTAAGTTGAAACATTATTGTACAGTTCTACAGTTGTGCACTGAATGCATGTGGATTAAAAGCCAAAGCCCTTAAAAACCAGCTCCACTGCCCAAATATATTTGTAAGGTTCACAAAAAGATTGATGGTATAATTCATAATGTCTGCTATAGGGAACAGACATCTGGACTCACTAAACTACATCTGATATTTATTTAGAGCTGATGGCAAAGAAGGATCTGGGATACCTGTACATGCTTGATACCTGTGCATAATTAAATGTACAGTATTTTATATTTTATTTTGCCATTTATTTGCTTTGCTTGGGTTGGACTTTTTAGTCAGGATGCCTAAATTATATGTGAAATCATTGAGTTTAACTGTGACTACTTGTCATAGTTATTCTATGAGCCTGTGCTCGGGTCTCCTCACTAGATATTCAGTGCTGCCAAGGTCATGCAAACTGAAATGCATGATACTTTCTGCTATGCTGCTGATATACCCACATCTGGTGTATTGAATTGAAAAGCTGATATGAGAAGGAAAACAAAGGACTGCTACATTGATATCTTCAGCTGCTTAGTGAATGGATGTGAACAACATGCAGTACACTCTTTTATGAGAAGTGTTGGCGAGGCAATTTGAAGTTCCAATAATTATTAAATTTGCATGTAATCGACGACACAGATTATGGTTGTTTTACGGTTGAAGACTGTGATGGGAATTGGTTTCCAAGGAAGGGGTGATCCTGAAATTGCAGGGTTACTCTGATCCTATCATTATTGTGTCCTTAAGCAAGGTATTTAATCTATCTTATACATCCATCCATTGGTCTCTATATAATTTGTCATTCGATCTATAACCCAAGGAACAACCCAGAACACCTTAGCACTGCCCTAGCAATGTCAAAATTGAGTCTTAATGAACATTCATTTTCTAGTTTATTATTGTGAATCCTTCAGTCATGTCTGTCTTTGCATTTGAAACATATTCTTACCTGGCTTCCCTATAAATCTTCTTGCAGGTTAAGAGTTAATCTATTCATCCTCTTCTCTTAAACTACTGTCTAGCATGCATACATGGTGGCCTTACATGGTTGTGCATGCAGACAGCTACTGAATAAGGCTTGTTTTTCAGAAGCTGAACTCACTGACCTTGCCAAGTAAGGGCAAAGAGCTGTTACAGCAATAAGCTGTTCTTTAAATGCCTTTGTACAACTCAGCCGAGAAAAGGAATTTTCATCCTGATCATCAAAACAGTCAATCATCAGATCTCTGAAGTGGGGAATATCAGCATCTTCCACTGATAATGTAAGCAGTCTTCTCTTTCTCTTCTCTTCCAACATTCCTCCTTGTTTTGGTCTTGTCAGTTATTGTGTTTTACCACCTGTAATGGGTAAAGGATGGGCAAGGAGGAGGCAGGAACCGGCAGAACAGTCAACATAACTTTAATGACATAAACAAACTTAAACATAACATAAAAGACACAGACAGAATGGCTGCATGCGTCTCTCTCTCTCTTGAAACTGGCATCCCCGGCTCCTCTTTATCCCTCTCCCGCTGATTGGGTTGATTCAGCGCCAGGCATCCATCATTATGGCCCGGCCACGCCCTCCTCCTCGTCACACTCCTCCGCCGCCTGATTCAGGCCGGGGAAACCTCAGGCATGACATACTCCCTTACTGGAAGGAAGGTGTTGCCCTTCCGGCTGTCCTTCTGCCGGCAGGTATTCCCCACCTCTCTGGAGCCCTGGGAGAGATGAGGGGAGGGAGAGGGGAGAGAGAAAGAGCAAGGGACAGAGAGAGAGAGAGGAGGGAGAGAGAAAAGCTCGCTCGGCAGTCCCCAGACACCGTCATCTGGTCCTCACCCACTCCTCCGCCCTCTGGCGGACGGCAGCGAGTCCTCTGACCCCTGGCTTACGATAATGGCTTCTCCACTTCCTGATGGATGATAGCGGTTTCTCAGACTTCTGGTGGCTAGCAGCAACTCCTCCATCCTCTGGCAGACGGCCGCGGATACTCCACTTCCCGGCGGATGGCAGCTGTGAGGTCTCAACGACAGCGCATCCCTCCTCGTTCCCGGGTTTCGGCACCAATGTAATGGAGTTCACGATGGGCAAGAAGGAGGTGGGAACCAGTAACTTTTAACAGTCAACATAGCTTTAATGACATAAATGAACTTAAAGAAACATAAACACATGGACACACACACACAGCGGCTGCGTGTGTTTCTCTCTCTCTCTCTTGAACTGGTGCCTCCAGCTCATCTTTATCCCCCTCCTGGCTGATAAGGACAATTCAGCATCACACTACCTTTCTCTTAAAAGAACCCTCAGTAATTTTGTCCTGATAAAAAAGTTTTACCCCCCAAAATTTGAACAGTACTTTTGGGAACTGTGCATTTAATCATGTACCCTCACATGAGATGAAGATTCCAATCAAATCAGTAGCCTAATAAAAGTATTTATTTTTTACATGGTGCAGGTCACCTTATGGAGGCTTCCATGCTGAGATCACACGACCAGCCGAATAGGACTCACCTCCCTATTGTTAGACACTTTCTCTCACAGAGTAAACAAATCATAGCTGACTGCAAATAGCGGATTTCTACAATGGCATTGGCATTCAAGACGAATGATTTTGCATAAAGCTGCATCTACACCACATTCAAGATAACTGCCTTATTGGGAATAAAATTACTAAGTGCTCCTTTAAAACTATGCATATCTGAGATCATATTAAAAATTCCAGCAATTTTATACATCTCTTTACAAACTACAAAATCAATTCATACATGTGTTTTAGCATTAGAAGAACTAATTTTCTTTGAATGGAATGCCCTATCATCTATATATTTTTATTGAAAGCTCATGTACTGTATGTCCAATGTATTGATGTAATGTGATTTTTTATTATTTTCTGCAGGTTCATATTACCGATTCTATCTGATTATCACAATGATGGATAAGTGAACAATAAGTACTATAATAAGTGGTTTGTTTATATTGTTTTATTTTCAAAAAGAGTCAATCACATTCATTTACATGAATCAGAGATGCTTACCAAATCCTCTCAACCTGCAGCCACTGGATGTACTTACATAACTGTATGCAGAGCCATTAATGCATATTTCTATAATCCAATACGAAACTACACACTGCATATATATTAATAGATTAATATGTATTCATAGATTATAGGATTACTGTTTTCTAACTTTAGGTGTAGCTTTGATAGATTTTTAGTTTTGGTAAATAAAATCAAAGCAAATAAAATAAAATAAAATAATGTTAACTATAGAAACTTTTAGTCTCAGATACATTTTCATTGCAAGGTCATTCCAGGGCTTCTGCTGTAATTGTTCAAGATTATTATAGAGCAAGAGTGTGTGAATAAGGTGGGCATTATAGTATATTTTTCTATATCATAGCATATTTTATATATCAAACAGAACAGTACTAATATAGAATAGCCTGGACTTTGTGTAACCCAGGAGAGGGCATATGAGGTTGCTGGACTTTGTGTAACCCAGGAGAGAGCATTTGAGGTTATTAAAAGTATAGATGCTGCAAAAAACCACACAGTACAACAGACATAATGATGCTATGGACCTTGAGAAACATAGTGGAAGATAAAGATTAAAACATCTAGTGGTCAAAGTGACCGTATTATGCTCAGACTGTCATGATTTTTTATACTACTTTAATTAAAAAGTTATTTAAAAAAATAGACTAAAGCCAGGTTTCCACCATTAAAAAGAAATCAAAGGCTCTGTGAGATAATGGTGACAAATGGTATCTATGACAACCAAAAAATAATGAAGGGGTGTACACATGAGGTAATATCAGACAAGAAACTGTATAAAAGATGAGGGTCTGGACAAAGGGATTCAGATCTCAGCTGACATCTCGGGTTTGTTGGTTTGTTCAATAAACTCTAACGTTTGACACCTGGAACTCCTGACTTTGAGAATTTTCTTACTGAAAAGGAAAGAAAAGGCATCTTATGCTCCACAACATAATATTGGTGCCCAATGTGGGGCTGGGAAAAGGGCCAAGAGAGCACTGCTGTGGGTTTGCTGACACGGACTACACAAAATCACTGGCGGCAAAAAATGTAGGTAAGCGATTTTGCTTAAAAGGTGTTTTGTACAGTCTGTTGTAAGTTTGACCTGGGCAGTGATAAATCAACGAGCATCTCCAGTCTTGATCTTAATTAAATTATTCATTGGATAAAATAGAGAACTGGGTTCCAGGTTTCAAAAACTGTGCATGCAAATGTAAATATGTCTTGTAAATAAGTTGAAGTGTGCACAAACTTTGTGGATACCGCTCTCAGGGGGGCACCAGCGAAGAAGGGGAGCCTGCACAGACAAAGGCCCCTGAGCTGGTAGAGAAGCAGTGAGCCCATGTTTTGATGGTTGGCACTGCTTGTAAATATAGCACCCCTGGGAGGGCTGAATTGGCAAGTTTGAAAATCCTGCGGGTACCGCACCCCCAGGAGTCTGGAGGTGGGCTGAATTGGCAGGTCCTGCGGATACTGCACCCCTAGGATTCTAGGAGTGGGCTGAATTGACAGTGTTTTGAAATCCTGTGGATACTGCAAGGTGCAGCGACACCAGTAAATGATAAGGAACCCACATAGATGGTTGGCCTTTGACCTGGCTGAGAAACAGGGAGCCCACATTGGATGGTTGGCCTTGTTCTCAAAATAGCGCTGCATTTTGGGCTGAATTGGCAGGCACGCAAGAGGCGTGGTCGCCCAAGAGGGGCATAGTGATAGTTAAAGATATTTGGATATTTCAAATTACGTGCTGAATAGTGTAAATATGTGATATGTTGAATAAGTTTATGTAAATAAGCATTTTGGTTGTGTTAAGTTGTGTACAAAAGTAATTGCATTGCTTTTGTATGTTGGCTGCATTGGTTGATGTGTTTATGATGACTGTATTGTGCTTATGCTGGCTGCAATGTGCTATGCTGTATGTGTGTGAGTGTATGTGAAATAAGACTGTAAATGTGTGGTTGAGTGTGCTGGTATATGTCCATGTAATTGTTTTTCTCATGAGAATTGTGTTGTAAAGAAATAGGAATATTAGGTTTAGTTCCCTATCTGTCACTCACTCAAAATTTTGTCGATGTAGTGAAGCTAGGGGTCACTCTTGGGAGCCCCAAACACCTCTTATTTTGAAAAAAGGCCAATGGGAATTGGCGAGTGGAATTTGCACGCCACTCCACCGAACATACGGGTATAAAAAGAGCTGGCTCGCAACCACTCATTCAGATTTTCTCTTCGGAGCCGAGCAGTTGTGTTCAGTGAGCTGAATTACTCTGACGATCCATTCACCTCAAAAAGCTGTTGGATTTACGGCACATTACAGCGGCTTCTCCCCCTCTTGCACTGGTGAAGTGCAGAGAATGCCCCTGAGCGCTTCAGCAGCTAAAAGAGTATATTCTTCCTACTGAAAGAGTATATTTTCCCTTCTAAAAGAGTGGCATTAATGGAGAGCATCTTTTTAAAGATGCCTCTCCGTTTGTGTGTATTTCCTGGTTGTGGTCGTTACCTCTCCGCTTCCGATGGCCACGATCGCGGTCTTACGTGCCCATGCGGAGACAGCATTCATGGACGGATCATGTTCTCACTGTGAGAGCGTGACCATGGCAACGTTGCGGTAGCGGTTTTACCTTCGTTAGAGGGAAAGACCACCCCAGCGGCTCCCCGCCTCAGTCCTTCTACCTACGGGTTTGAGGCCGCGTCGGTTCGCACTGGGGGAGATTTGGGGACCCCAATGGGAGCCACTCCGCCAGGTAACTCCCCATGGACCTCCCATTCCCCAGTATGCTCGTTTGCCCCGCTGGGATGAGACCGCCGGCTCGTCTCAGGGCGAGTTCGCGATCTTGCTTCGGCGCTTGCGAATTGGATGAGCTCTTGATTGCAGCATCGGAGAGTGGGCTGTCCAGTCGATGCTGAGGACTCGACTGGGCTCCCACCTTCAGGTGCAGTCGCCCATTCACAGCCTGAAGCGCAGCTGGCAGCCGCTAAGAGAACTGCACGAGGGTAGTTCTGACCCGGGATTAATGCAAGAGTTGCGCTTGGTGACCGACCTCGCTCTCCGGGTGACAAAGGTCACGGTGTGGACTCTCGGGCAGGCGATGTCCACCGTGGTGGACCAGGAGTGCCACCTATGGCTCAACTTGGTGGAGATGTGGGAATCTGACAAGGTACGGTTCCTTGACGCCCCCATCTCCCAGGTCAGCTTGTTCGGTGACACCGTCGAGGACTTCACCCAGCAGTTCTCGGCGGTGAAACAGCAGACGGAGGCCATTCAGCACATCCTGCATCGGCGCGGTTCAAGACCTCACACCAAGGGCGTCCTCCTGCCACAACAACACTGGCTCCACTGCAGCCCACCCCCACGGCCCGGCGTGGAGCCACCCACAGTAAGCAGACACCACCCGTCTCACGGCCGGCCGCCAAGAACCCGAGGAAAGCGAAGCGCCCCTGAGACGGGCGACCCAGGCATATGGAGACCTGCTGCAGGCCTAGAGATGGTAAGTAGACCACTCCATCCACCTGGAGGGCCGGGAGGAGAATCCTTTGCCTTTTCTTTGATTCGCCACATGCCCGAAGGGCTGCGGCACCTACACGTTCAGATAAGGAGCAGTTTCTTCATTCCTTGGGTCACATATCCGGTGCTCACGGCCATCGTTATCATGACCACCAGCTACCATTCCTTTATTGCAGGTATGGTGCTCCAGGGGCGGCTCCCCCGCCACTGCACGCCCAGCAGTGGCACAAACACGCCCACGCCAGGCTGGTTCTGACGGACTGCGGGGATGACTTTCCTCCTCCCCCCTCCCTGACCAGCACTATGGTGGGTATCCGGAGCCAGGTAAGTGCTTCGATGTTCCCAGACTCAGCACGGCCACAAAGTCGGGGCTCCAGCCCCCTCGACGTGGTGCCTCAGGCTCCGCCCCATCGCGATGCCGCACCCGCCGGTATGTCTGACGTGATTGTCCCCTTGATCCCCCTCGCTCGGAGCTTGGGGGTGTGGCTCGCGCTCCCCAACCCATCGCAGTGGTTGATCAGGACTGTCCGACTCGGCTACGTGATTCAGTTCCCCAGGCGCCTGCCCCGGTTCAACGGCATCCGCTTCACTTCGGTGAAAGGTGAGAACACCGCTACCCTGCGTGCGGAGATCGCTACCCTTCTGCGGAAGGGTGCGATAGAGCCTGTCCCTCTGGCTGAGATGAAGAAAGGGTTTTACAGCCCCTACTTCATCGTACCAAAGAAAGGCGGTGGGTTGCGGCCAATCTTGGACCTGCGAGTACTGAACCGGGCTTTGCGCAGACTCCCGTTCAAGATGCTGACACAAAAACACATTCTAGCGAGCATCCCGCATCAAGATTGGTTTGCGGCGGTAGACCTGAAGGACGCGTACTTCCACGTCTCGATTTTACCTCGACACAGACCCTTCCTGCAGTTTGCTTTCGAGGGCCAGGCGTACCAGTACAAGGTCCTCCCCTTTGGCCTGTCCTTGTCCCCTTGCATCTTCACGAAGGTTGCAGAGGCAGCCCTTGCCCCGCTAAGGGAAGTGGGCGTCCACATCCTCAACTATCTCGACGACTGGCTAATCCTAGCTCACTCTTGGGATGTGTTGTGTGCGCACAGGGACCTGATGCTCACGCACCTCAGCCGGCTGGGGCTTCGGGTCAACTGGGAAAAGAGCGAGCTCTCCCCGGTTCAGAGCATCTCTTTTCTTGGCTTGGAGTTGGACTCAGTCACAATGTTGGCACGCCTCACGATTGAGCGTGCACAGTCGGTGCTGAACTGTCTGAAGGCATTCAGATGGAAGACAGTGGTTCCACTGAAACTTTTTCAGAGGCTCCTGGGGCATATGGCATCCTCAGCGGTGGCCACACCGCTCGGGTTGAGACCACTTCAGCACTGGCTTTAGACTCGAGTTCCAAGATGGGCATGGCGCTGCAGGACACATCGCGTGGTCGTCATGCCGATCTGTCGCCGCCTCTTCAGCCCTTGGACAGACCTAGCATTTCTACGGGCAGGGGTTCCCCTAGAGCAGGTCTCCAGGCACGTTGTGGTTATGATGGATGCCTCCAAGATGGGCTGGGGCATCGTATGCAATGGGCACTCAGCTACTGGCTCTTGGGCTGGCCCACGACTGCGTTGACACATCAACTGCCTTGAGTTGTTGGCAGTACTACTCGCCCTGCGGAGTCTCCGGCCGTTGATCCAGGGCAAGCATGTGTTGATCCAGATGGACAACACAGCGATGGTAGTGTACATCAACTGCCAAGGCGGCCTACGCTACCGTTGCATTGTCACAACTCGCCCGCTGTCTCCTCCTCTGGAGTCAGCAGCGCCTCAAGTCGCTGTGAGCCACTCACATCCCGGCGACCTCAACACCACAGCGGACACGCTGTCACGTCAGGTTACACTCAGGGGAGAGTGGAGACTCCACCCCCAGGTGGTCCAGCTGATTTGGAGTTGATTCGGTCGAGCATATGTAGACCTGTTTGCTTCCCGGGAATCCTCCCACTGCCCACTTTAGTACGCCCTGACCGAGGCACCCCTCAATATAGATGCGCTGGCACACAGCTGGCCCCTGGGACTACGCAAATATGCATTTCTCCCAGTGACAAGACCCTGTGCAAGGTCAGGGAGGACGAGAGCAGGTCATCCTAGTAGCACCCTACTGGCCCACCCAGACGTGGTTCTCAGACCTCACGCTCCTCACGACAGCTCCCCCCTGGCAAAATCCCCTGAGGAAGGATCTTCTTTCTCAGGGACGGGGCACCATCTGGCACCTGCGTCCAGACCTCTGGAATCTCCACGTCTGGCCCTTGGACAAGACGCGGAAGACCTAAGTGGCCTACCACCAGTGGTGGTAGACATGATCACTCAGGCTAGGGCTCCCTCTACGAGATGCCTGTACACCTTGAAGTGGTGTCTGTTCACTAAGTGGTGTTCTTCCCAATGCGAAGACACCCAAAGATGCGCAGTTGGATAAGTGCTTTCCTTCTTGCAGGGAGGCTGTCCCCCTCCACCTTGAAGGTGTATGTAGCCACCATTTCGGCACATCACCATGTAGTAGATGGTAAGTATTTGGGGAACCACGACTTGATCATCAGGTTCCTGAGAGGCGCTAGGAGGTTGAATCCCTCCAGACCGCACCTCATTCCCTCGTAGGACTTCTCTGTAGTCCTTCGGGGTCTACGGGGAGCTCCCTTCCAGCCCCTGGTGTCAGTTGAGCTTAAGGCACTCTCTTTGAAGACTGCCCTCCTGACTGCGCTCACTTCCATCAAGAGGGTAGGGGACCTGCAGGCGTTCTCTGTCAGCGAGCCTGGGGTTCGGTCCGGGCTACTCTCACGTGATCCTGAGACCCTGACAAGGCTATGTGCCCAAGGTTCCCATGACCCCGTTTAGGGATCAGGTGGGGAACCTGCAAGCGCTGCCCCGGGAGGAGGCAGATCCAGCCTTGGTGTTGCTGTGTCCGGTGCGTGCTTTACGCATCTATTTGGATCACACGCAGAGCTTTAGAATCTCCAAGCAGTTCTTTGTCTGCGTTGGCGGACAGTGGAAAGGGAGCACTGTCTCCAAACAGAGGATCGCCCATTGGGTCATTGATGCCATAACAATGGCATATCATGCTCTGGACGTGCCACCCCCCATGGGGCTACGAGCCCACTCTACTAGCAGTACATGTGCTAACTAAGCCCTATACGGGGGTAGGTGCTCCACATGTGCTGGTTCCCCATAGGTGACCCCATGTGATATATCTGCTGCTAAATCGTTTCCCTGTTGGTAAACTGCGTCTTCCTTGAGCAGAGGGTCCTCTGTCCCCGGTCACCATGTTTGTAGAGTTCCTCCCCTCTCAGGTAGGACCTACCATGGGATTTCTCCACATGACATACTTCCGACAAGACTCGGTAAGGCCATGTGATGTATTTCCACTTGAAATGCCACCCCCCAACTCCGGGCAGAATATGGTCTCCGCAGTGTCTTCCCCTTGGAAGTGACACCCCCCCGATGTAGACACTTATGGCCCCCAGCCGGTAAACAAAATTCCACTCTTTTTGGGGAGAAAAAAGAGGAAAAGAGGCCATGGCTGGGCTAGTCTGTCCCTATTTGTTGGGCAAGTCGACTTGTTTCCAAAGGACCATTCAACGCTCATAAGAGCATTGGGGGAGGTTACGTGACGGCCTGGTGCGCTGGCTACGAGGCACACAGCGGTCTGCCCGTCTCGTGAGGCGTGCCATGTTTTGCCTCAAAGAGCAAATGTGTAACTGGGTGTATCAAACTTCACCAAACTATAACATGAAAACAATCAAAAATCCAGCAAAGTGCACAGAGCTCGTCACTCACACGTCTGCTTCTTGCATGGGCAAAAGTTGATTTTGGCTAATATTTACGCACCTAACGCTGATGATCAGGGCTTTTTTATAGATCTTGAAGGGATGCTGCAAACTGCTGGCACCCTCATGATATAATATTGGGAGGAGACCTTAATCTTTTGATGGATCATAGTGAAACAAAAGTGTGTAAGTCCCCTAGAGCAACACTGACGCCTCACAGGATGTGTAAAAATCTTGGTCTTACAGGTATTTGGAGACTTTTGAACCCATCTGGTAGGGACTATACATTTTTTTCATCAGTCCATAAGATTTATTCTAGAATAGATTTTTTTTTTTTTTATATATCCAAATTCCTAATTTCATCTGTTGTTGATTGCTCAGTTGGAAATATCTTAGTCTCAGAACATGCTCTGGTGAGTTTAAAGGTGTTGCCATATACAGAGAAAAAGAAATCATATAGTTGGCGCCTTAATGTGTCCCTTTTGCAAAATCCTGATTTCCAACAAATGTTAAAGACTGAAATCAGTGTTTATATGGAGACCAACTGGTCCTCAGTATCCTTTGTGGGCGTGGCTTGGGAGGCACTTAAGGCGGTTCTTAGGGGTCGGATCATACAGTATGCCTCATTCATTAAAAAAATCCAAAGCACAAGAACTTGTGGAGTTGGAAGGAAATATTAAAAGTGCCGAGGCAGAGCTGAAGCTCCGTATGTCATCTGATGGCCTCAGAGAATTGACCCAATTGAAATATAGATATAATACTATTTTGTCACAGAAAGTGGAGTTTTGGTTATTCAGGGTAAGACAGTCATACTTTGAGTCAGGTGACAAAGCAGGAAAACTTTTGGCTAGATATATAAAGCAGGAATTTCTATCATTCCCTCAGTGAAATCTGCTTGTGGTAAAATGTTTACCTCGGCTATTGATATTAATAATGCCTTTAAAGAGTTCTTGATCTTGATCTCTATGGTTCCACATCTTCATCCACTGATGAAGATATTAGGAACTTTGTGGAACCATTAGATCTCCCTAAACTGACGACTGTACAAAAAATTATCTTGATTCTGAGATAACCTTGGAGGAGCTTGCCTACAGGCAAGGCTCCGGGGCCTGACGGCTTTTCCAAATCTTATGCTACAGAACTGGCTCCACTTTTGTTAGAAGTTTATACGGAATCATCAAAGAACGGAAAGCTTCCGCCAACCATGACACAAGCCCGGATCAGTCTGATTCTATAAAAAGGACAAAGATCCAAGCGAGTGTAAAAGTTACCGCCCAATTTCCCTGATCCAATTAGATGTAAAAATGTTTTCCAAAATTCTGGCTAATGGATTAAGTAAAGTTATGACATTACTTATACATATAGATCAGGTGGGGTTTATTCGAGGCCGTAGCTCTTCTGATAATATTAGGCGTCTCATCAATATCATGTGGTCAGTAGTGAATGATCAATCTCCAGTTGCTGCCATCTCTCTTGACTCCGAAAAGGCATTTGATATGGTAGAATGGGATTATCTTTTTAAGATTTTGGAAATGTATGCATTCGGGAGTACATTTATTGGTTGGATTAAGTTACTTTATAGACACCCTGTAGCAGTGGTGCAAACAAATGGGTTAATTTCAGATTATTTTACTCTGGATAGGGGCACCCGGCAGGGTTGCCCTGTTTCCCCATTATTGTTCTGTCTTGCCCTGGAACCATTAGCAGCCACGATAAGAAAGGAGGATGATTTTCCAGGGGTGACGGCGGGAGGTGTGGTGCATAAGCTTCTGCTTTATGCAGATGATATTTTATTATTCGTCTCCGAACCTACTAGATCTATGCCTTGCCTCCACAGAATTATTAACTGCTTTTCCAAATTCTCAGGATACAAAGTCAATTGGTCTAAATCCGAAACTTTGGCTTTGACAGCATACTGTCCAGTAACAGCCTTCCAGCCTGGTGCCTTCCAGTGGCCCAAACAGGGAATTAAGTATTTGGAAATTTTATTCCCAGCAAATTTGTCTGATTTAATCAGAGTTAATTTTGATCCCTTAATAAAAAGGTTTTCGAATGATGTGGACAGGTGGGCTTCATTACACTTATCGATGATTGGGAAGGTTAATGTTATTAAAATGAATTGTATTCCCAAATTTAACTACCTGCTACAATCTCTCCCTGAAGATATCCCCCTATCTTATTTCAAGCAATTTGATAGCATAGTGAAGTCATTCATTTGGAATGGTAAACGTCCCAGGTTAAATTACAGTAAGTTACATAGGCCGATTGACAAAGGTGGGTTAGGCCTAAACAAGATTTTATTTTATTATTATGCATTCAGTCTTAGACATTTGGTTCATTGGTCGCTTCCACCTGAGAGAGCTCCTCCCTGGTTTTGTATTGAAAAGGAAGTTCTTGCCCCTATCTCGCCCCTGCAAAGCCTTTCGATTAAACTAGCTGGAGAGGTTAAGTCGCACCCCATTATTTTGCATTTGCACTTGATATGGACAAAAGTGTCCAGAGTGTTTAATTCTGATATTTATTTAAACGTAGCCTCGAGCATATGGCTGAACCCTAAACATCATGGTTACTTGTGTAACCTCCGTTCCCTGATGGAGGGAACGAGACGTTGTGTCGATGTAGTGACACTAGGGGTCACACTTGGGAGCCCAAGACACCTCTGGTCTTTGATAAAAGGCCAATGAAAATTGGTGAGTGGTATTTGCATGCCACTCCCCCGGACATATGGGTATAAAAGGAGCTGGTATGCAACCACTCATTCAGGTTTTATGCTGAGGAGCCGATATAAAGTCCGTCCATTTCAGCGGGTAGTTCAGCATTGTGGCAGGAGGGAAACAACGTCTCGTTCCCTCCATCAGGGAATGGAGGTTACACAAGTAACCATGACGTTCCCTATCTGTCACTCACTCTACGTTGTGTCGATGTAGTGACACTAGGGGTCCCTATACGAAACGCCACAATTGGCTGAACTGTGTTACATGAACTGGTGGTGTGTGGTGGGCAGACTACTGTGTGCCTCATAGCCAGCACACCAGGTCGACAAGTAACCTCCCCCAACACAGTTATGAGTGTCGAACGGCCCTTTTTGTGGACAAGTCGACTACCCAAGAGATAGAGACAGGCTTAACCCAGTCATGGCCTTTTTTCCCCTTCTCTTTTTCCACTCCCTAAAAAAGAAGGGAGATTATCCAACTGGGCCACCAGGTCTAGTCGGGGGTGTCCATCCCAAGGGGAAGACACAGCGGAGACCACACCTCACCCAAAGAGAGGGGGGGATATTTAAGTGGAAGAATATGTCACATGGTCTTTCCAACCATGTGGAGAGTCTTCAAGGTAGATCCTGCCCAATGGGGAGGAGTTACTACAAACATGGAAACTGGGGCAGAGGGGCTCTGCCCAAGGAAGACGCAGTTTGCCAACAGGGAAACGAATTAGCGGAAGATATATATCGTATGGGGTTAGCCTTACAGGGAACCGCCACATGCAGAGCACCTACCCCAGAACAGGACTCTTAGTTAGCATGTGTACTGGGCTGGCAGCGAATCTCTCCGAAAACTCGACTGCCACAGGGCTCGGAGGAAGTCAACCAGGGAACAAACTTGTGAACACTACTGGGAATTAATGGTGCACGTCTTCAGCCCAAAAGGAGGTGGAAGGCGCTATGTGCAAGCGATACACCCAGCCGGCTATCCCGAGCTTATCCGCTTGTGTTGCGTGCCACTACCTGGGACAAAACTGGTTCCACCCGGAGGTTGTAGAACCTTGCAAAGGTGTTGGGTGTTGCCCAGCCTGCTGCTCTGCAAATGTCTGTTAGAGAGGCACCCCTGGCCAGGGCCCAGGAAGCTGCTACACCCCTGGTAGCATGGGCTCATAGCCCTACCGGGGGCAGCATGTCCTGGGTGAGATATGCCATAGTTATGGCGTCAATGAGCCAGTGGTTGATCCTCTGCTTGGAGACAGCGCTTCCTTTCCTCTGTGCACCAAAGGAGACAAAGAGCTGCTCAGAGATTCTAAAGCTCTGCGTGTGATCCAAAGGCAAGCAGAATTTCCAACAACTCAAGGTAGTTGATGTGCCAATGCAGTCGTGGACCTGTCCAGAGGCCGGCGGCTGCGTTCCCGTTGCAAACAGCACCCCAGCCCGTTTTAGAGGCATCTGTCATGACCACGACACACCTGGAGTTTTTGCGTCAGCATCTTGAACGGGAGTCTGTGTAAAGCCTGGTTCAGTACTCGCAGGTCCAATATTGGCCGCAACCCACCGCCTTTTTTTGGTACGATGTAGTAGGGGCTGTAAAACCCTTTCTTCATCTCGGCTGGAGGGACAGGTTCTATCACGCCCGTAGGAGGGTAGCGATCACGCCCGTAGGTTCTTCACCTTCCGTAGGAGGGTAGCGATCTCCGTGTGCAAGGTGGCAGCGTTTTCGCTCTTGACCAAGGTGAAGTGAATACCGCTGAACCTTTGCGGGCCCCTGGTGAACTGAATCGCGTAGCCGAGTCGGACGGTCCGGATCAGCCATCGCGATGGATTGGAAAGCGTGAGCCACACGTCCAAGTTCTGCGCAAGGGGGACCAAGGGGACAACGTCATCGGATGTACCGGCAGGTGGGGCCTCGCGGTGGGGCGGAGCTCGAGGTGCCGCACCACGTCGTGGCCGTGCTTCAGTTTTGCTGAACTGTTGGGTACTGCAGCCACTTGGGCATGCGGTGAAATCAAACAAAAAGGCAACAAAAGATTTTCCACCCGGCCCTCCACCGGGGGATGGAGTGGTCTTTTTACCAGCTCCACGTGAGTGGGTTCCCTCGTCCCTTAGTCGCTCGTCTCAGGGGCGCTTTAAGGTCCTCCATGGGTTCTTAGGTGCCGGCTGTGAGACGGGTGGCATCTGTTTCCTGCGGTGGGCTCCATGCCGGGGCCGGGCCGAAGGGGCAGGCTGCAGCAGAGCCGGTGCAGTCACCACAGGGGGACGCCCTTGGCGATGAGCAGACGGGGTGCAGGATCTTGAGCTGCGCCGGGGCAGGATGTGCCGGATTGCCTCCATCTGCTGCTTCACTGCTGAGAACTGCTGGGCAAAGTTCTCAACAGTGTCACCGAATAGGCCCGCCTGGGAAATGGGGGCAGCAAGGAACTGTGTCTTGTCGGCCTCAACCAGGTTGAGCCAAAGGTGGCACTCCTGGACCACTAGTGTGACCATCGTCCACCCAAAAGACCGTGTCATGACCTTCGTCACTCGGAGAGCGGGGTCGGTCACCGAACGTAGTTCCTGCATCAAATCTGTGGCAGAACTACCCTCGTGCAGTTCTTTCAAGGCCTTGGCTTAGTGGACCTGCAGGAGAGCCATGGCGTGCAGGGCAGAGGTGGCTTGTCCAGCAGCGCTGTAGGCTTTAGCCGTCAGGGACGACGTGAGCCTACAGGGCTTGGGATGGGAGCTTAGGGCATCCGCGCCAGGTGGCGGCGCTCTGCGGGCATAGGTTTACCACGAGTGCCTTATCCACCAGGGGGATCGCCGTATAGCCCCTGGCTGCCCCACCATCGAGGGTAGTGAGAGCGGGGGAACTGCGGAATCGGGGCTGAGCAGTAAAAGATGCCTCCCACGACTTCGTCAGCTCCTCGTGCAGTTCTGGGAAGAATGGCACTGGGGCGGGGCATGGCTGCTTTGAGCGGCGCCGCGAGCCCAGGAACCAATCATCAAGCCACGAGGGTTCAGGGGAGAGCGGAGGGTTCCACTCTAACCCGACGCTCACGGACTCCCGGGAAAGCATGTCCGTAATTTCGGCTTTGGCCTGTGACTGGGCAATCGTCCCCGAAGGGGGAAGCCCAGCTGAGGCTTCTGCATCTGACTGGATGAGTCCGCTCTCCGATGCTGCGCTCGAGAGTTCATCATCTTCATGGGCTCCAAACAAGACAGCCTCACGACTCAACGTGAGACGAGCCGGCGAACTCATCCAGACGCCCGACTGGGGCAGACGAGCGTGCTGGGGAATGGGAGGTCCGCGGGGGGATACCCGGCGGAGACGATCCCATTGGGGTCCCCAAATCGCCCCCAGTGCTAGCCACGCTGGCCTCATACCCGTAGGTAGAAGGACCGAGGCGGGGAGTCACTGGGGTGGCTTGCTTTCGGAACATGAACCATCCACAAACGCTGCCTCCATGTGGGTCACGCCCAGACACGAAAGACAGCGATCATGACCATCTGAAGTTGAGAGATAACGACCGCAACCAGGAATAACACACAATCGGAAAGGCATCTTTAAAAAGACGTTCCATGTGTGCCGCTCTTTTAGAGAAATATATACTCTTTTAGAGGTGGAAAAACTCTTTCAGAAAATATACTCTCTTGTTTTTCTGCCCAAGCGCCCAGGGGCGTTCTCTGCAGTGCACCAGTGCAGAGGAGGGAGAAGCCGCTGAAATGCGCCGTCAGATCCAGCAGAGGTGAATGAACAGTAGTATTCAGCTCAATGAGCATGACCGTTCAGCTCCGATGAGAAAATCTGAATGAGTGGTTGCATACCAGCTCCTTTTATACCCGTATGTCCAGGGGAGTGGCATGCAAATACCACTCACCAATTTTCATTGGCCTTTTATCAAAGACCAGAGGTGTCTCGGGCTCCCATGAGTGACCCCTAGTGTCACTATATCGACACAACATAGAGTGAGTGACAGATAGGGAATTATGTATTAATAAGTCCCCTTTCTGTTGGTCAGATTGGATTGTGAGGGGGTTAATACACTTGGTGACCTATATGAGGGTGGAGTATTGAGATCTTTTGAAAATGTGATTCAACATTTTGGGATTCCCAGAGCTCAATTTAATAAGTATTTACAGCTGCGCCACCTGCTCTGCTCTGTTTTTGGGAGTAGCACACCCCCCCCTAGAGTGGCAGATACTCTGGAGTTGGTGATTGCTGCTTTTGGGAAGGGTCATGAGGCATCAGTGTATTACTCCCTGTTAATTCAGAGTCTGGGGGACAGAGCTTTAAATTCTCTCAATAGATTATGGGAGGAAGATTTAAATTTGTTATTGGAGGAGGGAGTGTGGGCAAGGATTCTAAAAAACATAAAGTCTGCATCTAGAGATGCAAGGGTTCGCCTTATGCAATTTAAGATTTTACATAGATTTTATTGGACCCCCTTTAGATTGTATAGGCTTGGTCTTAAGGACACACCCATCTGCTGGCGATGCCTTAAGAGCCAAGAATTTTGGCTGAAGGTGCAAAGCTTTGTGTGTGATGTGTTGGGCACTCAGGTCTCGTTCTGCCCCAGACTCTGTATTTTGGGAGATGGGGAGGTCATGGATTTGGTAGATAAGTACATGAAGGACTGGGTTTTGACCAGTGTGATGATTGGTAGGCAGGTTATTTTGAGGAGTTGGAAGTGGGTTGGAGCACCCTCGTTCCCGGAGTGGTGTGCAAAGATGGGGAGGGTGGCTGCCTTCGAGGAGGGGTCGAGCATTAGGATGGGGGTTCGGGAATCTTACAATAAGAAATGGGGCAATTATTTAGCATTTTTGAGGGAATCTCGAGGTGGGGCGTTGGAGGGGGTAATTTAGAGTTTCGTTTTTTATTTTTTTATTTATTTTTATTATTATTATACTTGATTATTGTATGTTATTTTATGTTATTGTTTTAGTTTTTCTGTGTGTGTGTCTATATTCTATTGACCACAGGGGTGTTCATGGTGGGGTCAGGGTGGGTTGAGAGTTTGGCAGGGGGAGGGGATATAGTGGGGGTTTAATGTTTAAAGTGTTTGATTCATTATATATATGTTGTTGTATTTTTTGTGTTAATTTATGACTCAATAAAAATTTTAATAACAGGAAATATTCCATCAACCATGAAAAAAAAGAAAAAAAAAAAGAAAAAATAAACAGAATTAGAAAGATTATGGGGAATTATTAAACATGGGGAATTAGTAATTATTTTTGGAGAGAATCATTAATAAAGAAACATATTAAAAATAAGAAGAGCACCTGTTTCTCTCTTCCATAGTGGGAGTAAATGAGTACAGGATTGAGAGTGTGCGACTGAGAGAAGGAGAGCGAAAGGAGGAGTTTAACGAAGTCATAGTTTTGTTTTAGAATTTTATTGTAATTTTTGAGAGCTCTGTGTTTACAAAGGCCTTATGTTTGTAAAAAGTGTGAAAGTTTCTGTGTTTGTGAAAATGTTTGTATCTGTCTGAAAGTGTGTGTGAAGTGACTGTGAAGTGTGACTGTTTGTAAAAGTGTGAATGAAAGCATAAATAAAATAAAAGTTTCAACCTCCTATAAGGAGGAAAAACTAAGCAAACGTTGTAAACAGTTTTGCCCAGATGTTCTGATATCTAATAAAATAGAGGATTTCTTCTTTTGAAAGTGCATATAATGGAAAATGTTATTTGTGCTAGAAGTTCTGATTTTAAGAATTAAGAAATATCTTTTATGTATTTGATTGTAAAAATTATTGATAATGCTACAGGAAAAATTGGTCGGTGGTGGCGGGTGAAACCCATGGAGAAACATTTAGATTAAATTGAACATCATAACTTCCTCAGTTATGAATGTTAATAACTTCATATTCATGAGTCTATTCTGTGTGTGTCTTTGATATTAACTATGTTTTACCCTTTCTTTTGTCATCATAATGTGTATGTTGTTTCACTAACTCATTCTGGAACTGGTCTCTCACCATTGCAGATGGCTGGGCCAAATGATTTATTGAAGTTACTAATACTGCAGGAGAAAATCCAGAGAAAAGAAGACTGAAAATGATGTGGGCTATTATCTGATTGGTCTCCCTGCTCTCATTACTGCTGGTAATCATTACTGATTAGCCATTTCTAATATGGACTAAAATTTCTCTGGATAAGTTGATTTCAGTCTTATATGACTAACCAGATTGCCATCAATGGGTTCAATGCCCATGTCTAAATTGTTCTGAGGGTCTAAATTTAAATCCAGCATCTAATCACTGATTTATGAATTTGAAGAGTAAATATTACAAACTTGATGGCAAAATTTGAGTTACCTATTGGATTGGTTACTCCCTCAAATTTTCCAGAGAGTACGCTCACTTTAAAAACCAAAAAGTTTAGTGGGTGCTATAAAGAAGGATTAAGTGTCTTTTTCTATTACTACTATTTTTATTTGCCATAGTTAATCCATGAAAGTATCATTCTAGAGGCATACAGTTTCTGCACTGTGAATTTTGGTTTTGCTATTTAACTGAATAATTTGTTAAGAAATGCTGATAAGTATAAGAGATTAATAACTGAAAAATCTTATTGTTAAATGATGCTGAAATATTTGTATATATATATATATATATATATATATATATATATATATATATATATATATATATATAAAGGAAGAGTCATGAGAAATTAAAAGGATGTAGTGTAATGAGCAATTATTTCAAAACTCAAGAAAAGAGAGTTGTTTGAATTTCCATTGTGCCTCTTTACTACTTCATCCTGTTTAAACTTTTACTTACTTTTCTGTTAGTTTAAAACCTTGATTAATGTTATTTTATTAGACAGAATGGAAGTTCCTTCTCCTGTGAGAGTAAGGAAAGGGAGAAAGTAAACATAATTGAGTTATTATTACTATTTTTACTGTTGAAGAGTAATTTAAATATATTATTGTGAGATTCTAAAATAAAAAAGAAGGAATAGCTGTAATAAGATTAGAAACAGTGTGAGGGAATGGAGTGTCCCTCCTCCTAATTTCTCCCCTGCCCTACACTCTCTCACTCTCAGGCTAAGTTTGATAAGTGTCTGCTTGAAACAGAAACACAAGAGCAGATTTTAAAGGCACATCTCTAAGTTGTTTTATTTTATTTTATTTTAATTTTATTTTTTTATGGAAAATGATGTGATTTGACAATAATGTTAGATACAGTGATATGAAGGAGAGGTTCAAACAGCTTTCCTCATCATGATTAAAGATTTTATATATTCAGAGGGCAATGTAAAGTTAAGGGTTTATAATAAAGACAAGAGATTCAGTTGAAAGTTGATCTGACAATCTTAATGTTGGTTCAAAACAATCTAGAGACTATTATTGAATTAAGGTGATGTTTTTAAATTAAGATTCCTAGAAGCTTGACAGAGACTATCCTTTATTTTTTTTTTTGTTCTGATGTTAGTCCCCACCATGATACATGGTCTTTTGTGATGTTTGCTAAAGTAGCAGAAATACAACCTGAATGGAAATTAATGATCTGTAAATGAGTTCAATTTTAGCATTCTTACTTTTACCTTTATTTAGACAATTTTAATAGATTGTTGAATTTTGAATAATGCTTTTTGAATTTAACCATGTTTTGAATTGTCTCCATATTTAAGCAGTTGTAAATGGTTCCATTGGCTGTGATGGTTCTCAGGTGATACTCCCTGAAACTAAAGAAAATATCTGTTGGCCAATAGGACTGAGCGGTATCGAGACCAGTGGCAAGAGGTGATGACCCAATGACAGGTAAGACTCTTCAATGGCAAAGACGGGGGCAACCTAAGGCAGGGCATCACCGCCCTGGAAACCTGCCCAAGAAGGTTTGATATGGGTTTAAGGAAGTGGATGAATGCTCTTAGGTCAGAAGCATCAAAAGTGAGGTCTAGAAGAGACCTGCCCGAAAATTGTGAGTTCCACTCAACCCGACTGCATTTTAATAACCGCTTTACTAAAACAACTTATCACAGTGTTAAATACCAAGCATTCTGTCACTGTGCCATCAGGGGATCATACCCTGTGTAGAAGATTATTTATAGATTGGTTTTAGGGGTAAAGTTTTGAGAACCGTTGCAGACAAAGGAGTGCCTGACTAATTAAAGAAGTATGAAACAAACCTGTGAATGTTTGTATGATAATTAATTTAGACTGGAAGATGATTTATTACTTTTACTTATGCTTTTATTGAACTCATGCACATTTTAATAGTAATGAAGAATTGAAAAAACATGGTAGTGACTTGTTTTGTTTGTTTATAACAATCTAAATGGAATTGTTTAAGAAATAGGGTGCATGGTTGGCTAAAATTGGTATAATGATTGAAACAACAATTCTGGTGTTGACACAATATGTAGATGATCTGTTGATTTGTTCAACAACATTAGAGCAATGTCACTAAGATTATATCAAAGTGCTCACTAAATTAGCTGAAGGGGGCCACAAAGTCTCAAAAGAAAAACTGCAGTACTGCTTACCACAGGTAGAGTACTTAGGACAAATCGTTGCGCATAACACTAAAGCTATATCACCAAGCCAATTGGAAGGCATAAGTAAAGCACCCCAACCACAAACAGTGGGACAAATGATGACCTTTTTGGGCATGACAGGTTTTAGTGATGATTGGATAGAAAATTATGCTATTAAAACAGCTCCCTTAAAGAGCACTGATGAAACAGACAGGGCATCAGAATCTCCGAGCTCGACTGACATGGGATACTGATGCACTGATAGCATTTGAATCATTGAAAAAAGAGCTTCAAGCAGCTCCAGCTCTAGCAACCCCAGACTATACTAAACCATTTCATCTGTATGTAGCAAATAGAAGGGATGGATATGCATCTGCAGTTTTAATGTAAGAGACCTGTAGTGGAAGAAAGAAGCAACCAGTAGCTTATTATGGCACCAAATTGGATAATGTAGTACAAGGCTACCCGCCATGCTGTCAAGGACTTGCAGCAGTGTATTTTGCTTATGATAAAGCTTCCACTGTGACAATGGCTATCCAGTGATCATTTATACTCATCACAAAGCAACAGAGTTATTAGAGCAAGGTAGATTTGTTTTAACTCAATCCAGGTATTTGACATATTCAACACTGTTAACTTATCCAGATATTTCCATAAAATGATGTACAACAATAAAACCAGCCAATTTCATTCCTCTAGAAGGGGAGGGAACACCTCATGAATGCGTAATAGACTCTCTAGCTTTTACTCGTTTAAGACCAGATCTAGAATCAACACCAATCATTGATGCAGAAGCAGATTATTTGGTAGATGGGTCATGTTTCAGAGACCACCTAGGAAGAATGGAGAATAGTATGATTAGCTTAATGAGCTTTCACTACACTATTTTTTTTTCATCAAACTTTGTGTGACCCAGGAGAGAGCATTTGAGGTTATTAAAAGTGTTGATGCTGCAAAAAACCACACAGTACAACAGAAATAATGATGCTATGGACCTTGAGCAACATAGCGGAAGATAACGATTAAAACAACTAGTGGCCAAAGTGACCGAATTATGCTCAGACTGTCATGTTTTTTTATACTACTTTAATTAAAAAGTTATTTAAAAAAAATAGACTAAAGCCAGGTTTCCACCATTAAAAAGAAATCAAAGACTCTGTGAGATAATGGTGGCAAATGGTATCCATGACAACCAAAAAATAATGAAGGGGCGTACACATGAGGTAATATCAGACAAGAAACTGTATAAAAGATGAGGGTCTGGACCAAGGGATTCAGATCTCAGCTGACATCTTGGGTTTGTTGGTTTGTTCAATAAACTCTAACGTTTGACACCTGGAACTCCTGACTTTGAGAGTTTTCTTACTGAGAAGGAAAGAAAAGGCATCTTACGCTCCACAACAGCATTCAAGTGGCATGTGATGACATGCTTACCCCGGAGGTTTTATGCTAATCATACAGCATAATATACAGTACGTGCATAAGCATTAGTTAGTGTTATTGGCCATTCATAATATCAAATACTTTGCAGACATGCACTCCTTGAAACATTTTAACCATTTATCAAACAGTTGAAACTCAAGACATCCTTGACAAGACAGGTCTGGAGGCAGCAGAGAAAGGAAACATGTTTTCTTTGGCTCTTGAGGTCATTGTCAGCTGAATAAGGAGGAAGGAAAGCAGCAAAGTTCATGTGAATTTGGAATAAGTGAAATAAAAATAGGAAAGGAAGCTGCTGACCAGTGTTTAAATGATAGGGAGACTGCATCTGCGACCTACAACTCTTTGAGCATGGACATAAATATGCAGCTGTTGATATTGACGTACTTGTGAAGCCAATTATAGTTTCAGTTTCTTCAGCAGCTGGATAGAGAGGAAATATGTGACAGAATATTTCATGAATATTTTATAATTAAGATTAATTCCAGATTTTGGCCGGTGTTGTAATATGAATGTTATACATGACCTTTACAAGTCTATACAAAACCTAATGATCCATGTTATACCTGCATGATTTTGAGAATATTCCAGTTCAAAAGACCATCTTTTGAGTTTCAATGGAAGCATAGAAATTTGACATTTCATACAAAGGAGTCACAAACTTTTTGATTAGTTACCGAAATAATACATAATCTTTAATATGCCTATTTGTTTCACGTTATGTTTGTTGTTTATACATTTCACCTTTATGCCTGTTTTTATTTCCAGGTTTAAATTTTGAATGCCAGATTTTCAATGTGGTCTCAGACTTGGTCTCTGAGCCCCACTGCGGGTCCTCAGTTAACCCTCATCTTTTCCTCTGTCAAATTGCTGACACTAATTTAACTGAGATGTATTCCAGTCAGGGCCACCAGCCATGGAATGTAGTTTCAGCTTCTTCCTATTCCAACATTCCTTCTGGCATCAAGTGGGGAAAAAAAACTTTTTGTCATTAGCCCTGCCATTCATACTGACTGTCTGCCATTCCTTTTTAAACCTCCTGAAAAATGTAAACAAACATGGTGACACAGCCTAGATAGTTTGATTTAATAGTGACTTGGCTTGGCAAAGCCAGAGAAAAAAGAAATAAGCTCTTTAAACCTTTTGATTCTCTTAAAATCGTTAAACTTTTGACCATTAAAGTCCCCAAAATTCTCACTGGCTTAAAGACAGGAAATAAGATTTTGTGGAGAATTAAAGTTTGTATAGTAACAATAAATGGTTGAAGTTATTAAAGAAAATGTATCCTTTTTACTCTCATGTATATTTTAGTCCAGTGCCAAGTCAAATGACTGTTTTTCCTCTTAACTTCAAATTTAATACTTTCTCTGGTTCTCTATTTCAAATTCTATCTCTCACTTATTTTCCAGGATTAATCAAGATCTGTGTAGATTTGGACTCACTTATACACCCGTTTTTGTTTTCATAGTCCTCAATTCTAAAATGGCCCTTTTTCACACCTCGAAACACTTGCAAATTTCAAGAGACCATCATCACGACATCTGAAATGCTGCAGGGGACCTTTTGAAGTGTAATGTGTGAGGTCATTTAAAACTTAAACACATTTCAACACATAGTTGTCATTATAAAATAAAATTAAAAATTGCTTTGCTTACAGGTGATGAAATATGTTGTAGCTCAATCTATAATTTAGTGACAATTCAATCTGCAGTGAGGAAGATAACAATACAAGGACTGTTATTTAATATTTACTTCACTTAAGGCAGGTTTTGCCAACACTGGGTCCCCACTTGATTTACAATGTTCATAAACAATGTAATTGCATAAGCACAGTCAATACTAAGTAAAACTAATGAACAACATCTGCTTAATTGTTTTGAGGTGCTGCACATTAGTTTATTGCTTATACACACAAATGTTTATATATATATAATATATATATATTATTATTATTATTATTATTATTATTATTATTATATTAATTATATTCATGGTATATTTCAATAATATGGGCAAAGTGTTACATTATATTGCTGCTGAGTGGCGCCCCCTTGCAACTTTGCCACAAACAAGAGGAATTGTCCATAGTAGTTATGGTTTATTTATACTGTCACCACATAAACTACACATCTGTCATAAAAGGGGCGGATCTATACACTTTTCAGTGTTACATGTGTTGACTTTCCACCAGGACTACCAGATGGGCTGAGTGCTGCAGTCATCCTGTAAATTAGCCCCCCGTCCCCGTTGAAGAACAATCATCGCCATGGGAAAGAGGCAAAGCCAAATCCTTGAAGTGAAGAGTCGGTTTAAATAGGAAACATCACCGGCGCAGTGTGCGTGATTAACAAACGTGGACTATGGAGAAGTTAACAGCTCAATCCTAGGATAATTTCAAGACAGGGAGAAAAGTGCTGCTCAGATCCATCGGTATGGTTGACGAATCTCAGCAAGGTAAGCAAAAACAATAAACATAGCCTAAATTAACACGACACTGCTGCCAACTACCTGCATCATCTTCATGTCTTGAGAGATTTCTATTAAGTTGTTTTTGCATGTTTATGTTGCATATTTGTTATTGCTCCTATTTTTTTTTAATTTTTTTTTTTTTTTTTTTTTTCATTGTGTGGTGATTGAATAATTAAACTAAATATGATAAATGCTGAATGGTAAAATGTTGCAATAAATGAAGTCTTGATAGAGTATAAAAAGAATGAGCCAAAACATGTTTCATTAAACTTCAGTGTAATCTAATGATGTAAAGAATGCGTCTTTGTTATTGTATTAGAAGTAATGTATATAGCATCCCTCTATTGAACACTCTGTCTTTGTTAGTGTATTAGATTAATTAAATACACTGATTTTTTTTTTTTTTTTACCTTGAAATGTGCTTCATGTGGTGACATCCAAATTAACTGGTTTATTACATAAATATTTTTTTTAAATCATTGAATCTTCCTAAATACATTAGGTTACACCAGTAAAACTAATTTTAAGGGTTTGATCAGGTAGAAAGAGCTTTATTATTATTATTATTATTATTTATTATTATTTATTTATTTATTTTTTATTTTTTTTACAGTGTAGCCTTCTCTTCAATACCGTGCTTTATATAATATGGTAAGGTGGCTGTTGTATTTTCAGCTAAATTGGCAAACAGTGCATTTGTAATTAAACAAAAATTGTTCCAGAATCAAACCTTCCAGAAAACAGATTAGATGACAGCTTTGGTTTTGTAACCACTGTTGAAACCAGAGGGATCTCCACACACACTCAAGTGTCCGCACACTCTATAAAGACCTACAAATAGTATTATATAAATATGTGTTTCATACCATGCCATGAGCTGTCAACATATAACATGGGTCACATGGGTCATGGTTTAGTAACTTCACACTTAATATCACATGTTTGGAGTTGCAGGGGCATTGTTAACTAAAAGAAGGATTTATGATGCAGCATCACCTCTGACTATCCGGGAGAGGATTTCAAAAGCTGCATGTCACCAAATAGTGTAGTGAAAGCTCATTAAGCTAATCATACTATTCTCCATAAATCCACCAGAAGCCTTAAAGTGGCCATCAGTGTGTCCATAGAAAGCTTAATACTTGTTGATGTCATTTTGAGCTTGTTTTTCAATGTCTAAGATGAATGGTTGTTTCAAATTTAAAAACATTTGTTTTTAGGGCTTAGTAAAAGCATTATTTTAAGATTGGCATTAACACAAAAATCTAGTGTCACATGACAGTTTACCCCAATCGTTAGCCTGTGTTAATCATGATGACAGTATACATCCTTGAAAGCTAATTTATTGTGCGTGATTATGGATTGATCTTCTGTTGACAAAAAAAGTCAGCTGAATTACATTCTCAGAATGTTCTGCACTTTTACAAGACTATAAACTATCAGAACTATTTGTCCAATGCTGAGTTCACTTTCAGAAAACGAGCTTTTGAACATTTTAAAACGTTTAAATATTTTAAATCTAAATCTAAACCTACGATCGCATTTGCTGAGCTTCTTCAGAAAATGTAAATTGCATTATGACGCTCAAATTAATTTTAGATGACAATCAAGTTCAGTTGGTCATTAAAAGTTGCTGGACAATGTCCTGCATAACTGCATTATGCTTTAGATTAGATGATTGTTCAAAATAGCCCATTGAATATCAGGAAATGTATCATATGTAAACCCTGATATTACACTGCATTATTATTTTTTTTAATAGCTGTGCACACAGCATATACACATGGATGGATAGTCCTTATACTAAGACTGAAAGTTTGCCCCACACTTGGTGCAGGTTGCCAGCTTGAACAGGACCATGACGATCCACTTTTGGGTTGGAACCGAAATTTTTTTTTACGCATTTTCACTTTGTCGATAACAAAATAGCGTGAAAAGTGAATGGAAACTAGGTTATAGTGCCAGTTCATGAAAGGGGATTATTAGGAGGCCAATGGGGGGAATTTGGGATTTTTAATGACCACAGAGAATCAGGACCTCAGTTTAATGTCTCATCCAAAGCACAGTGCCCTTTTATTTACAGTATAGTGTCCCCATCACTATACTAGGGCATTAGGACCCACATAGACCTCAGGTTGAGCACTGCCTGCTGGCCTCCCTAATACCTCTTCCAGCAGAAACCTTAGTTTTCCCCAGGAGGTCTCCCATCCAAATATTGACCAGGCTCAACCCAGAATAGCTTCAGTGGGCAACCAGTCTTGAGCTACAGGGTGGTGATATGGCTGCTGGCTGGTATTACATACCCCTGGTCTTTATCTGCAAGCCCATATAGAGTAAAGTGTCAAAGCATTTTCAATACAATTAGAAAATAATAGAATATATTCTATTTGATGTTTTCTTTTTCATATATCAATGAGATGATGCAACAAATGATTGGGATATGCAAAAATTTATGAGATTCATCTGGCCATCACATATTGAGCTACACACAACACAGAAGATACACATGTATTTTTACAGGCTCTTATTGAGTCTAAATAGACACTTACATAATTGTAGTAGTGCACCCAAATGGCCATAGCCATATCATACTATCTATGTGCTGTACTTGTTAGTTTACTTCGATGCTTCATTGGCAAATAGCAATGTCAAATGTAGAACAAATTAATCAAGCTGCCTTGAGTGACAAATAGCATGTATAATCTTTATGTGTACTTGCATATAGGATACTGATAATTCAACATCGTAGCGCAGAATATCGACATATGATAGTAATTTTTACGAATAAAGTACTCATTTGTCATGTAATAAAAAAACAAAAAATCCTGTGATAATAAATGTATTATATAAACTTAAAATTAAATTATATATATAATATACATAATATATAATATATATATAAGTAGGTGTACAGGTGTTCCTAAAGTTCTAAGTGTGTGTGTGTGTGTGTGTGTGTATGTATATATATATATATATATATATATATATATATATATTATGTTTCGAATTTTAATTTAGCTTTTATTCTACTTAATTTTCATTTTCAATTTGTCAATTCAATTGAACTTAGTTTTATTTAAAATTATCCCTATCTAAAGAAATAATACTCTATACTGAGATTTCTGTCTGAATCTTTTTTCTATATTTGCTGACTGATTTGGGAAAATACAGTACATACAAATGAGTCAACACAGTAGTAATTAGCACTCGCTGAGAAGTTACATCTCACGATTTGACTTCAAATGCTACATCCAAAAACACTGGAAAAGCCCACTGATAATATTAGGGCCATGTTGTCATGGACATGATTTTCTAGTTAATTTGCGGGAAACCGCACAATGCAGGGCAGTTCTGCGTGCTGCTCGTGTACCAAAATCCCTGATGCGTCCGTGTGCGTCTCGCACTATCTGCCGCAGAAGATAAAAAATTCTAATAATTTTATAATTTGAGGCTTGAGTGGTAGCCACGTTGGTCTGCAATCAGTCTGAAATCTTTAAATACCAACCAAAGAAAATTTCACTGAAAATAATAATTTTTAATCATAAATTTAACAGAATTGTCCTTCAAAAGTGTCAGAGATATAGGCTAAACAAAGACGTGCATAAGTTACCTGGTGGTTTACAATAAAAATAAAATAAAATAAACATTTAAAATAAAAATGTCATAACCAGCTAAATTAATCTCATAACATGAAGTAATAATACATTTATTTTATAGTCTATAATTAAATTATAAACAAAATATTTCACTGTCCATAATATCCTAATATTTTATTGTGCATGGTTGAATGTTGTGAATGGTGGACAAATGCTGTAAAAGAATGTATTTTAAGCATCTCGTCAATGCTTTGAAAATAGTCAATCAATAATAAATAGGAGCTGTTTAGAGTTGCTGTCTGCTTTAGCAATAATGCTTTTTTACACCATTTAAAAAGTTACACAGTTAATTCATCAAGCTATTATGGACCAGTTCAAGCTGACAACACTGCGTGGACCACATGAGACTACAGAAGCCTACATGTGTAGATACATTATGTCTAAAAGACTTAATATCCAATATTAATACTATTTTTACACTACCGGTCAAAAGTTTTGAAACACTTGACTGAAATGTTTCTCACGATCTTAAAAATCTTCTGATCTGAAGGTGTATGCTTAAATGTTTGAAATTAGTTTTGTAGACAAAAATATAATTGTGCCAGCATATTAATTTATTTCATTATAAAACTAAAATTTAATAATAAAAAAAAAGTTTTTGAAATTGATGAATTGGACCAAATAATAAAGAAAAGCAGCCAGTAAGTGCCCAACATAGATGGGAACTCCTTCAATACTGTTTAAAAAGCATCCCAGGGTGATACCTCAAGAAGTTGTTTGAGAAAATGTCAAGAGTACATGTCTGCAAATTCTAGGCAAAGGGTGACTACTTTGAAGATGCTAAAATATAACACAGTTTTGATTTATTTTGGATTTTGTTTAGTCACAACAGAATTCCCATAGTTCCATTTCCATAGTTTTGATGACTTTACTATTATTCTAAAATGTGAAAAAAAATTATAATAAAGAATGAGTGTTTCAAAACTTTTGACCAGTAGTGTGTGTATTTGTATTTCGATATGCTGTTTTTAGTAAACTGTGAGAGACATGATGTGGGTGGCTTGACTCAGTGAAGTTCAAGATTTTAAGTTTTTAACCACAGTGAAAATGCAATGCGAGCAACGTCTTGGCTGCACAAACGCCACATGCAATTTTACCAGTTGTCAGGTCCGTGTTGTGTGAAACTGCCTTGTTTAGTTTCTATTACATTGGATACATACCCGTCTTTATGTTTTCATCATGCTAGCCACCTCGGTAGTCAATGTTATACAGTGGTCTCTGTAGTAACATTCAAGCGTATTGGTTGACTGATGAGTGTGCCTGTGCGTATGTGTGTGTGTTTGCTTAAACACAGTGAAATAACTCTGCCTATGTCTACGACTTCAGGGGCTAATACAGCTGCATGCAGACAGAGATGCGTTCATTAATTTCTGTTTTTTTTTTTTTCATTGCATCACAAATTTCATGGAGTCCCAATGGCTCGAGTCTGCGTCAAGTCCGAGTAAAAATGCATCCGAATCCGTGACAAGTCCAAGTCCATTAAAATTGGACTCGTGACTCGGACTTGGACTGTTTGTACAGATGAACGTGGTACCTTCAGACATTTGGAAATTGCTCCCAAGGATGAACCAGACTTGTGGAGGTCCACAATTGTTTGAGGTCTTGGCTGATTTCTTTTGATTTTCCCATGATGTCAAGCAAAGAGGCACTGAGTTTGAAGGTAGGCTTTAAAATACATCCAGAGTTACACCTCCAATTCAGTACACCTCCTATCAGAAGCTAATTGTCTAATTGTCTAAAGGCTTGACATCATTTTCTGGAATTTTCCAAGCTGCTTAAAGGCACAGTTAACTTAATGTATGTAAACTTCTGACCAACTGGAATTAAGTCAATTAAAAGTGAAACAATCTGCCTGTAAACAATTGTTGGAAAAATGACTTGTATCATGCACAAAGAAGATGTCCTGAATGACTTGCCAAAACTATAGGTTGTTAATATTAAATCTGTGGAGTGGTTAAAAAATTAGTTTTAATGACTTCAACCTAAGTGTATGTAAACTTCTGACTTCAACTCTATATATACATACATACAAAGAGGTGGGGGCATAACTCCAAAAAATGGTTTAGGTAAAGGGGTTGGAATGAGGTCCAAAGTCACTAAAGAACCGAGGTACACATTTAAGGGTTAACTGCAGACAAATGGTTAGCAAGATTCCTGTAAACCTCAAAATATTATTATTATGATCAACCACCATCATTTAAAACTGTGGTTCTCAGTTTGTTTAGCTTCAGGGCCCAGTTTTTACATTGGACATCAAGTGGCAACCCAAAACAGTTCCAAAATTGTCATTCATTCTTTAACTTCTCAGTTTGTTTAGCTTCAGGGCCAAGTTTTTACATTGGACATCAAATGGCAACCAAAAACAGTTCCAAAATTGTCATTCATTCTTTAACTTTGACCAGCTAAATGTCTTGAAAGCACTGACTGAACAGAAAGAGAAGCTTTTGCAAAGTCGTAAATGGCAATAATTTAGAAAAGCATCAGTCACAATATTGCCCAGTAATAAGTAGTAAAAGTGCGTAATACTCATCTATGGTAGTAAAATCCTGTCTAAAAGTTTGTGTGGCGCTAAAATTGCACATCATCAAAGGACCTGCCACAACCTCTGGAAAGTATACTTTCTTTTAAGGACCTAGAATAACCTGTGTTTTATTGCAATGCTATGAAATTACATAGCTAAAAGTTCTGACACTTGTCTTAGTCCCATTCTTCAATACCTTCTTGAAAATGCAATCGTTTCGAAGCTAATTGCTTAGAATTCTATGCTGTATCTTCATGCTTTGTTTTCTTTCATTCTTCTCCTTTCACAAGAACATGTAGCACATCCTTTCACAAAGATTCAATATGTAACAATTACGGATGTGAAATGAGCATCTCTTTAGTTAGCCGATAAAAGATGATAGGGTTTGAAAACATTTATCTCGAGTGGCAGAATGTTGGCAGGAGGGTTTTGGATAATAAAGCTGTTGGATATGGTTTCCCGCCAAACTGAGTGCAAATGCATTTCTCCATTTTATCTTTTATCTTTTTTTAATTCTTCAGGAAAGTAAGCACACTCCTCAGTATGGCCCTATTGGAGAATGAGACCTCAATTCCCTCCGGCTACATCCTGCACTACCGTCTCCGAGGGGATCCCTTTGCCTCTAAGCTGTCCAAGGAGGCAGACATAGTGGCTGCGTTCTACATCCTCATCATCGGTAAGTGAAAGTTCATGTGGAACTTCTTTGAAAGTACGATGTAAAATGTCATAAAATCAGTGATGCCTTTGAATTTAAATGTTAATTAGTTAATTGCAGAAAATGACTTAAAGGTATTGTATTAAAAACGAGATTTCAAAATATCTACCAGTTTACGTGTGCATGTAAAATACCCTCAGACTGCCCAGACCTAGACTAGCCAATACATCACAAGGTTTAGACATCTATAAAAAAATTACAGTGTACAAGTTTTTCCCTAGAATCCATTCACAAAGGGCGAATTTGTCATAAATGGCATGACAATAAGCCATGACAAACAAAGAGTTACAGGAAGAAAGTGTTGTCATAAAAGTATAACATGTTACAGTAGAATGACAGTGCAACTTGATATAACATGATAGGCTCTATTACAATGATACTGTATATAACCAGGTTTGGGGAGTAATGGAATACATGTAACGGGATTACATATTTAAAATACAAAATATAAGTAACTGTATTCCACTACAGTTACAATTTAAATAATTGGTATTTAGAATAAAGTTACATTCAAAAAGTATTTTGATTACCGAAGAGATTACTTTGCATTTTATTGTCATTTGTTTCATTTAATATTTAGTCCTTTCAGATGGAAAACATTTATAAATGATGTGATCCAAAGTGCATTTGAACAGCAGTAAAACACTTTCTTATGATGTGTTACATTCATACGAGCAGACAGAGAAGTAAGTTTGAAGTAAGTTTGGAGCAGAAGAAATAGAAATAACCCTTGTGTAAATTGTCAGCTTTACACTAATCTGAAATGCTATTTCTAGCCATTTTACATGCATATGTTACCAGGCACGATCATATTTTATTATCAAGAAAATTCACGTTAGATCATAATTTCTTTTTTTCTAGTAAGACCTTTGATATTAGGGCAAAAATCGTATTCTTGATAATAATTTTTGTATTGTTTTCCTGTAAAAATATCTAAAAATCCTTAAAACAAGATCAATTTGATTTATCTTGTGTTAGAAACAACACTGTATAAGATATTTATGTTTTTCAGTGAATGTATTTTTAACATGTGTATTTTGTCTTACTGTACTGGCAGAATTTTTATAGTCAAAACAAGTGAAAAAATCTACCAGTGCTGAAGAAGTAATCCAAAGTATTTAGAATACGTTACTGACCTTGAGTAATCTAATGGAATACATTACAAATTACATTTTACAGCATGTATTCTGTAATCTGTAGTGGAATAAATTTCAAAAGTAACCCTCTCAATCCTGTATATAACAAAATATAACATGATATAACAGGCAAAGAATAAACTGTGAACATGTTGTGATCAATAAACACTCACAGCCAGAATGAATCAAGTGAATAAATCAAAACATTTCTGAAATGTGTCATCCAGTGAATTTTAGAATGAACACACAACATACTCTAATGCATTTTGGTGATGATCCCATTTGAATTGAAAATACATTATGCTGTCTCTTTTTTTTTTTTTGCTAGTTTTTAATTGGCTATAACACAACCTGACTAAAGAAGCAATCACTCCCCTTGCCAAAAGAATGACTGCTATGCCCACTCTCTGCACAGTGTTACAAAGGTAGAAATAATTTATATGTGTTGCCAATGCATGGATGTCTCTTTTGTAATAAGCTTTTAAAAAAAAATACAATTCCCTAATCCTTGGCTGTTCTGAACAACATTATTTAAGCTGCAGTCATCCATATGAAACCATGGTGTCAAGAAGATGCTCAGAAGGATTTTCTATCCCTCTTTCATGGGGGCAACGTGCCTGTCCATCCTCTCACTAAAATCCTACACCACCTATCTGCCGCTTAAGCTGTTTTCTTACATGTTGCCAAGGTTTAATCTAATTCTCTTTTGACCTGAATGATGTGCACATTTCAACATCCTTGCAGATATAACAAAAGAATTGATAGCTCTCTGTCATTTTATTTTGCACAATCTAATCTCCTTTGTTTGTGCAGTTTACTTGTGCAAACTGACAAATCAACAAATGTCAATGATGAAAAGCAAAATAACTTCTCTTCCTTCTTTAATAAACTCTATGTGAACAGATGGCCAGTAACTTATTAGTGCTTAAAATACTCAAAATATTGGTAAACTAGTTTTCTATGCTTCATCAATGTTAAAAACCTTAAAGGGATAGTTCACCCAAAAATGGAAATTTTGTCATCATTTACTGTTTTGTTGTTCCAAACACGATGACTTTCTTTGTCCACTTTTCTTTTTGTCACTATTCACTTGCATTATATGGAAGAGGAAAAAAAATGGTGCAATTAAAGTGAATTAATTGCATGAAGAAAGTTTGAAGAAAGTTATATGAAAACAACATTAGGGTGAGTAAATGGTGTCAGAATGTTCATTTTTGGGTGAACTATCCCTTTTCAGAACACAAACTGTAGAAACAATGAGCGCAATTATATGCACATTCTTACTTTGATTATGCTTTAAGGCATAGTTCACCCAAAAATGAAAATTCTCTCATCATTTACTCAACCTCATATTATTCCAGATGTGTATGACTTTCTTTCTTCTGTAGAAAACAAACAATAATTTTTAGAAGAATATCTCAGCTCTGTAGGTCCCTTCAGTGCGAGTGAATGAAAGCCAGAAATCTGATCGTCCATAAAGCACTTAAAAGCAGCATAAAAGTAATCCATAAGACTCCCATGGTTAAATCCATATCTTCGACATGATAGGTGTGGGTGAGAAACAGATCAATATTTAAGTCCTTTTTTACTATAAATCTCCACTTTCACATTCAGATGTGAAAGGGAAACTAAACAGGCACCACATGTGACTTTCAGATGTGAAAGTGAAAATGGAGATTTATAGTGGGTGAACTATCCCTTTAATAAGATGACAACGTGTGTGGTAATGTAAACACATGAAACAGCTTTCCTTTATCGGTGTTAGGTCATAAATGGCGTGAGAATAAACTGATTGACACCATTACCTCGATTTGCGTTGCATGTGAACACCTTTACTGGCATTCTTACTGGCTTAGCCAATGTGCACAAGTGTTGTGCGCTTGCCTCTTCAATGTTTGAAATCAAAAGCAGAGAATAACTAGATTATTTCAAATCTCATGTAAACACGTTTTTTGCTTTGTCTGATTTTTTAATTAAGCTGATTATTAGGAATTCTTAGCGTATTGGTGTGCATAGAAACTGGCTCAATGTATCAGTTAGTAAATTTATTGTGTGTGATCCATGCACATTGATTTATGATCATATGAGCACAGTAGACTACAGTGGAAGAGTTCATTAAATTGATCTATTACTGATGCTATTATGCATCAGACCGAGATATGAAAAGATGTGGAATTATAGAAAGCACTATAAATTCTGCCTTAAAAATCTAAAGTTATGTCTCCCAAAATCAGAAGATGTGTCCTTGGAGATTATGGATTTGACATAAGTGTTCTCTGAGTAGAGGTTTGAGTGTTTTGTAGCAACTGTCGGTTCACAGGTTTGAAGTCCCTGTGAAACTCTTTGATGACACTTTCAAAGTCCTTCCCAGCTTTAATAAATATTCCTGCCACATACTTGCAGTGTATAATCTAGCCCACATGGAGAGGAAAAAGGTATAACATCAACAGAAACAATGTTTTGTTTGACTGTGTTTGATTAGTATAGACAGTGTAATCAGAAAAGGCAAATTATCAAACTGTTCTGTCATTATGAGGACACTTTCTCACCTTTTCAAAGAAACAAAGAAATGGGACAACCAATAATGTCCAAGTCTCATCAGCTCTTTAAACATTACAATGTTACAACAGGTGTCTTAAAGGGATAGTTCACCCACAAATGAAATTCTGTAATAATTTACTCACCTTCATGTTGTTCCAAACTTTATTCCATGAAACACAAAAGATGTTTGGAGGCAGAACATTTGAAACTGTTAGCCTCAGTCACCATTAACTTTCATTGCATTTTTTCCATACAATGAAAGTGAATGGTCACTGAAACTTTTCATCAAAACATGCAATAAGTTATCCTGAAATAATCCAAAAATAATCAAAGATTAGGTCACCTAATAATTGTAATCTAAAAGATTATGTTACTGATTACAATTTTAGTTTTGTCATTTATAATCAGTAACAGATTACATTTCAGAAGTAATCTACCCAACACTGTTAATGAATGTCTTTTCTAAAGGCAGTTTTTTTTTGTAAAATACAATGTAAAAAATAAAAATAAAAAAAATAAATAAAAAACATTTATAGACTACTATATATACAATTATGTAATACATGTGCAATTTTACAGTTTGTCTTATCTTTTTGCTCTCTTTTAACAGGTATCTTGTCAACCACTGGAAATGGCTATGTCATATACATGACAGCCAAACGGAAGAGCAAGTTAAAGCCGCCAGAACTCATGACGCTGAATCTAGCTATATTCGACTTTGGCATATCAGGTGAGCTCATGAGTTTGAATGTCCTCATGAAATAAGCATGCCATTAAAGCATCTGTCAGTTGTGCTCATTCAAGTTCTGTTAAAATGAATTCATATTTCTAAAATGTAATACCCAGAATACAAGTGAGATTAGGTACAGTGACAGGGAAAAGTATGTGAACCCTTTGATATACCTGGATTTCTGTAGGAATTGGTCATGAAATTTGATCTGATCTTCAACTAAGTAGGACGAACTGCTTATAATGCACAAACAATAAAAAATAATGAACAAACAATAAAAAGAGCATACATTCACAATTCAGGTTAAAAAGCTAACTGGAGACAGTAGTCAGTAACCTTGAATCCAATCAATCAGCTGAGATTGGAGGTGTTGGTCAAGCCGCCCTGCCTTATAAAACACTCAAAAATCAGAAATCCAGGTAAATATAAAGGGTTGTCATTCTTTTCCATCCATCCTTTTTCCAGGACTCATCCAATGTGTGTAGGATTTCATTAAAAGCTCCTTTGGGTTTTCATTGAAGACATACACCTTTCAGTCTGTGCTATAGTGGCCCCTTGAGCCTTGGGCATTGTGTTTTGAACAGACAGTGTGGCAGTAAATCAGCCAAGGTTATTCAGCCTGGCCTCTTTTATGACTCTGGTCATGTCATCCCTCTGGCTGATCTGTTTTTGAAATGCATTTATATTTAATATATACTGCCTGCTTTCAGAATAACCAAAAGGTTTCAAAGATGGATTAAATATCAAATTCCTTTCATGATTGACCTTGTGCATATATTCACTCATGAAACACCATCTTTTCTATCAGGTTCCTCTGGTCCTCCTTTTGTTCACCAAAAAACTGTTCAGTCACTATTGTACTCCATTATGAATGCAGTCTCCTGTGTACTGTACATGTTATTGTATCTGATTATTTAAATAAGTGCACTTGAGAGGCAAGAATAAATGATTTATGTAGTTTATGTAAACACACTTGACTGAATTTGTTTCTCATGATCTTAAAAAAAAAAACGTGATCAAAAGACTTATGCTTAAATGCTTGAAATTAGTTTTAGTCTGACAGGAACCCTGCATACATGAAAACTCTTGGGAATACCATTTAAAAAGCATCTAAGGACCAACCTAATTAAGCTTTAAAGTTTGAATGTTCAGAGAATTGCCAGAGTGTGCAGAGCTGTAATCTAGACAAAGGTTGGTTACTTTGAAAAAGTTCAAATATAAGGTTGTTTTGATTTGTTTTACATTTTTTGTTCACTACATAATTTCCAAACTTTAAAAAGTGTTATTTCATAGTTATATATATATATATTGACTGTTGTTCTAAAATGTGGAAAATAGTAATAATAAAGAACAAGTGGGTGTGTCCGAACACTGGAGAGTAGCTGCATAATAAAAATGTCCTCGCTTTCAACTAGTTTTTTTATTCATAATTGTACTCTAGCCCCACCTAGTGGATATCTGTATATTTTCACAGCCTCAGAGGAGCAGTAATAGTTTGCTGAGGACTCTGTGTGTGGTAATAAAATCAGCATTCCTTATTACCTGCTGCTTACTGCCTTCAGTTTTAATGGGAACTTTTTATGGTTTGTTAAATAATCATGATCTTATACAACACTCTGAAAGAACTTGCTTTCTAAGATTTACAGAACAAATAACTTCCTTTGCTGTGGTGTAGTGAAAGAAATTTTACTGCCATGTGGCCCATTACAGACAGATAGTGGAACCATTTGTCCTTATGAAATACTTGCTTATTGTGGACTAAAAATGGACTGAGAGCATACGTTTTTGCACTAATATTACATTAAAACAGACCTCGTCCTTTCCTCATGAAGTTTATTTTAATTAAAGCTGAAGTGTGTAGTTTCCGCACAACAAGCACCACCTAACAAAACTGCACAAAACAAAGAGACACATTGTTTACTGTTTTATTTTTATTTATTTTTTTATTTACCTACAATTGTCTTTTAGTTGTCTCTGGGATAGGATGACTGGAACACTGAAACTGAAACACAAGTTTCACACTTAAAGAAATTTCTGCGCTACATGCATCACCAAGCGGAATTGTTAAAATAATGGCTGTTTTCAATCAGGTTTACCAATCTTTCTTTGGTTAGACAAACAGATAGTCCCACCCCCCCAAACTCATGTCATTGGTTGAGCCACTGTTGTTTTGTTGGGCTGGTTGGATTTCTCAAACAAACAGAGCAATGTTTTGATAGTTCTAGAGCCACAGTGTTTACAAATTCGGGGATGAAATCAACTTGCGAGTGGCTTACTTAATTATTAATTATTTTAACACACACTTCACCTTTAAGCAAGGCTTTGAGGACTTGGTATAGCACGAAGATCACGGGTAATGGGGAAGAGTCAGGAAAGTAGATCAGATATGATTGATCATTTTAAATGCCTGAGAACTGCCCTTGTCGAAATTCAGCATTAATATCAATAGCAATTTGGGTATGAATTAAGTTTTGTTTTTAGTTAGAATAAAGATGGCCTTTATAACTTAGCAGCATGGCATCACAATATTCCAGAATAATGGGACTTTTGTTTCCTGAGAGTCATGTACGCTTGTATGCTTTAGTGCGTCACATTTGCGCAGACTTGGGGTTAGTATATTCTTTTTACCTCTGGCTACCCTTCCCATCCGTTTTTCTATAAAACAGATATATAGGTCACAGGTATAGTACAGTAGGCCCATAGAAGTTTCATGGGAATCTCCAAAAATGATGGCACACTACTGCGACAGGAATTGGACAGAACTGACACTTCTTGAGGGATGATGCATGGTCCATGTTACTTTGTTGGATGGATTACTGGGGATATGTATATTACAAATAGGATATGCTACTTTTGTGTGTAACAGTGGTACTGATTTTTAAAGGAATATTCTGGGTTAAATACAACTTTTTAACCCAAAAATAGATAGATAGTTACACTTTGCAGGGGAATTAATCTACGAATGGCTTAGACTTACACACACTGATGAGCCAAAACATTATGACCACTCACAGATGAAGCAAATAACGTTGATCATCTCCTAACAAGGCCACATTTCAAGGTCTGTGTAGATTAGATGGTAAGCACACAATCAGTTCTCGTAGTCAACATGTTGAATGCAGGAGAAATGGGCAGGAGTAAAGACCTTAGCAACTTTGACAAGGGCCAAATTGTTATGGCCAGATGACTGGGTCAGAGAATCTCTGAAATAACAAGGCTTGTGGGGTGCTCCCGGTCAGCAGTGGTGAGTACCTACCGACAGTGGTCGGAGGGGGGACAAACCACAAACCGGCAAGAGGGTGTTGGGCGCCCAAGACTCATCGATGCGCGAGGGCAACGAAGGCTATCCTGTCTGATCTGAACCGACAGAAGGTCTACTGTGGCACAAGTCACAGAAAATGTTAATGATGGTTACGGGAGGATTGTGTCATAACACACAGTGCATTGCACCCTGCTGCGTATGGGGCTGCGTAGCCGCAGACCAGTCAGAGTGCCAATGATGTACCCTGCCCAACGTTGAATGCGCCTACAATGGGCACGCGAGCGTTGGAAATGGATCTTGGAGCAGTGCAAGAAGGTCGCCTAGTCCGATGAGTCCCGTTTTCTTTTATATCACATGGACGGCCTTGTACGTGTGCGCCATTTACCTTGGAAAGTGATGGCACCAGGATGCACTGTGGGAAGATGACAAGCTGGTGGAGAGAGTGTGATGACCTGGGCAATGTTCTGCTGGGAAACTCTGGATCCGGCCATTCATGTGGATGTCAATTTGACATGTGCCACCTACCTAAACATCGTTGCAGACCAGGTACACCCCTTCATGGTAATGGTATTCCCTGATGGCAGTGTCTTCTTTCAGCAGGATAATGCGCCCTGCCACACTGCACACATTGTTCAGGAATGGTTTGAGGAACATGATGAAGAGTTCAAGGTGTTACCCTTGCCTCCAAATTCCTTAGATCTCAATCTGATTGAGCATCTGTGGGATATGCTGGACCAACAAGTCTGATCCACGGCAGCTCCACCTCGCAACTTACAGGACTTGAAGGACCTCCTGCTAATATCTTGGTGCCAGATACCACAGGACACCTTCAGGGCTCTTATAGAGTCCATGCCTCAGAGGGTCAACGCTGTTTTGGCGGCAGGTGGAGGACCAACTGCATATTAGACAGGTGGTCATAATGTTTTTGCTCATCTGTGTATTTCAACATAGAAATTACCTTTCTTAAGCTCTCTGGTAAAATTTCCCAAAAGACTTCCATTGTAAGTGCATTACTGCACACAGACGTTTTCTTTGTTTTCAATAATAATTCAAAATTATTTTCTGTGTGAAATCGACTGCATGGAATTTTTGTTGTATTTGAGAATATTCCTTTAAACTGGTTTAAAGTTACTTTTACTTACAAGTCCTTTGAGTGGCATAATCACCACCCTTTAATTAAAAGCTTTGCACGGAACACAATAGTTAATATATTCATTATCTCATAGAGCATGCAAAAATACTGCAGTGCTGCGCTCTCTCATATGCAAATAGCTCTCATTAATCTCCAAAAAATCTGTCGGTTTGCTGACTCTCTGCTCTTTTTAATATGCATAGTTTATTTAAGGCCATTGTGCTTAAAAGAATGTATACTGCAGATTTCTCAGGTGCTCTTTGTTTTTTGTTTTTTTATATGGAATTATACTCTGAGAGCACACTTCAAAATCTGTTTTTGTTCTTAATTTCTATTGGTTTTGCAATGTGTAGTAATTCTGGCAGTGATATTGGCAGAGGGATATTTGGCTTTTGTGACATGAATTTCTTCCTGTTTTGTTTGTTTTGTCAGTTACTGGAAAGCCATTCTTTGTGATGTCTTGTTTTGCCCATCGCTGGCTCTTTGGCTGGGAGGGTTGCTGGTTCTATGGCTGGGCTGGCTTTTTCTTTGGATGTGGCAGTCTCATTACTATGACAATCGTTAGCTTAGACCGCTACCTGAAAATCTGTCACTTAAGATATGGTAAGAGATCCTGTCCATCCATCCATACATACATACATCCATCCATCCATAAATCCATCCATCCATATATGATTATTTCCAGGTATAAATAGGATTTTGAATGTGTGTCCCTCTTGTATCTATCTAGCTTGACTAACATGAAGTTACTCTCCCATTAGGTACATGGCTCAAACGGCACCATGCTCTTCTCTGTGTGGTTTTCATTTGGTTCTATGCTGCTTTCTGGGCCACTATGCCACTTGTGGGCTGGGGTAGCTATGCACCTGAGCCGTTTGGCACCTCCTGCACACTGGACTGGTGGCTGGCCCAGGCCTCAGTGGCTGGCCAGAGCTTTGTTATGTCCATCCTCTTCTTCTGCCTTGTCCTCCCCACCGGTGTTATTGTCTTCTCCTATGTCATGATTATCTTTAAGGTGAAGTCCTCAGCCAAAGAAGTCTCTCATTTCGACACACGGAATAAGAACAACCACAACCTAGAGATGAAGTTGACTAAGGTTGGCCTGTTAACATATTATGTCATTTCTTGTGTAATTTTTATTCATGACCAAGGTGCAAATTGCAATGTGGGCTTTGGGGCACTCTATTTAAAGGGATAGTTCACCGTTAAGTGAAAATGTTGTGATCATTTAGTCTCACATGTTTTTCAAAACCCTTATGTCTTTCTTTCTTTAGTGGAACACAAAGGGATATGTTAGGTAAAATGTTAGGGACTGACAGCCTCAGTCATCTATTGTATGGGGAAAAGATACCATGATAGTGAGTGACAAAATTAGAATTATTCTTTATGACACAAAAGTTGATGTTTGTGCTTGGGGTGCCAAAAAAGATTGCAACTTGAAAAAATACTGAAATTTCTCTGAAACAGTTGACCCTTCTGAAAGTCTTTGTATAATTCGAACAATGTTCATGAGAACAATTTATTCATATTTTTTAAACACTTATTATGTGGAGATGCCATGTAATATTTTATACTGTTGTGCTTGCGCCCTCCAGGTGGCGATGTTGATCTGTGCGGGGTTTTTAATAGCTTGGATCCCTTATGCTGTAGTCTCGGTGGTGTCTGCTTTTGGGGAGCCTGATTCAGTGCCTATTCCAGTCTCTGTTGTACCGACTTTGCTGGCCAAGTCTTCTGCCATGTACAATCCAATCATATATCAAGTCATTGATTGTAAGAAGAACTGTGCAAAATCTTTCTGCTTTCAAGCTTGGATTAAAAGGAAACATTACAAAACATCACGGTAGGTGTACCTCTTTAAATTAAACTGGAATAGGGATAAACTAGCTTTAAATCAACCCCCCTTATGTTCATTTATAAATGTTCATTTATCTATGGTCATTAAGTTCCTCATCATATCATCATATTATGGATCAAGCTCATCAAATGCCACTTTCACAATGTCATTATGTCTGTCCTTATGGAATAGTTATAATATATGGAATGGTAAGCTGTCTGCATTTACATATTTATTATAATCTTGCATCAGAGTCAGCCAAGCATGCCTTTATTAGGCTGAGCATAACAAACAACAGTTTATTGACTGAAGCCTATTGATTTCAGCTGTCTTGTTTTTCCCAGGTTCTTTTCCATCTCTGCCTCCCTGAAAGAGAGACCAGCCAATGAAGTTCAAATTGAGATATGAACAAATGGCAAGAACTCACAATGGGCTTGTAATTGAACACTGGGCACTTTCCTAATTATTGTGCAATTTAGACATCAATAATTCACCCTTGCCTAACTTTGCTGGTGTATTGTACTGCTGTCCACATCACAAACTTTTTGAAACCATCTTCTTTTAATTTCACCAGTGTGTGTATATAAGAATTAAGTGGTAAAGATAATATGTATTTTTATATTTTTTATGTTAATTGTTTTTTTTATATTTCTGTACCTGTGACATACCTACAGACCCAAACTTTGCACATCTGTATTGTCCCTAAAGCACTGTTTATATGCACAGTACAACAGCGTTTGATAGCTAATGTGATGTCACATTTTAACAAATACTAGTCTGTGTCCAGTATATTTTTTCTCATTTAGGTTTTGGACACTGAGTGAACATAAATGAAACTGGTCACGTACAATGATATCACACACATCTACACAATAGCAGCAATTGGCATGGTCACATATAAACACCAAATATAGTTAGATAAAAACAACATAAGTCAGAAGTTTACATACACCTTAGCCAAATACATTTCAACTCAGTTTTTCACAATTCCTGACATTTAATGGTAGAAAACATTCCCTGTCTTAGGTGAGTTAGGATCACTACTTTATTTTAAGAATGTGAAATGTCAGAATAATAGCAGAGAGAATGATTTATTTCAGCTTTCATCACATTCCCAGTGGGTCAGAAGTTTACATACACTTTGTTAGTATTTGGTAGCATTGCCTTTAAATTGTTTAACTTGGGTCAAACATTTTGAGTAGCCTTCCACAAGCTTACAGTTAGTTGCTGGAATTTTGGCCCATTCCTCCAGAAAGAACTGGTGAAACTGAGTCAGGTTTGTAGGCCTCCTTGCTCGCACATGCTTTTTCAGTTCTGCCCACACATTTTCTATCAGATTGAGAGGTATGCTTGGGGTCATTGTCTGTTTGGAAGACCCATTTGTGACCGAGCTTTAACTTCCTGGCTGATGTCTTGAGATGTTGCTTCAATATATCCACTTAATTTTCCTTCCTCGTGATGTCATCTATTTTGTGAAGTGTACCAGTCCCTCCTGCAGCAAAGCACCTCCACAACATGATACTGCCACCCCTAGGCTTCACAGTTGGGATGGTGTTCTTCGGCTTGCAAGCCTCACCCTTTTTCCTCCAAATATAACAGTGGTCATTATGGCCAAACAGTTCAATTTTTGATTCATTAAACCAGAGGATATTTCTCCAAAAAGTAAGATCTTTTTCCCCATGTGCACTTGCAAACTGTAGTCTGGTTTTTTTTATGGCAGATTTGGAGCAGTGGCTTCTTCCTTGCTGAGCAGCCTTTCAGGTTATGTTTTACTGTGGATATAGATATTTGTCTACCTGTTTCCTCCAACATCTTCACAAGGTCCTTTGGTGTTGTTCTGTGATTGATTTGCACTTTTTGCACCAAATTACGTTAATCTCTAGGAGACCGAATGCATCTTCTTCCTGAAAGGTATGATGGCTGCGTGGTACCATGGTGTTTATACTTGCGTACCATTGTTTCTACAGATGAACGTGGTACCTTTGGAAATTGCTCCCAAGGATGAACCAGACTTGTGGAGGTCCACAATTTTTTTTCGGAGGTCTTGGCTGATTTCTTTTGATTTTCCCATGATGTCAAGCAAAGAGGCACTGAGTTTGAAGCTAGGCATTAAAATACATCCACACGTACACCTCCAATTCAGTACACCTCATGTCAGAAGCTAATTGTCTAAAGTCTTGACATCAGTTTCTGGAATTTTCCAAGCTGCTTAAAGGCACAGTTAACTTAGTGTATGTAAAATTCTGTCCCATTGGAATTGTGATATAGTCAATTAAAAGTGAAACAATCTGTCTGTAAACTATTGTTGGTATAATTACTCGTGCCATGCACAAAGCAGATGTTCTAAATGACTTGCCAGGACTATAGTTTGCTAATATTAAATCTGTGGAGTGGTTAAAAATGAGTTTTAATGACTTAAACCTAAGTGTATGTAAACTTCTGACTTCAGTTGTAAGTGGTAACTACCGTCATGGCTACTTTCATAACCTCCTTTCCCTGATGGAGAGAACGAGACGTTGTGTCAATGTAGTGATACTAGGGGTCACTCTTGGGAGCCCCAAACAACTCAAACAAGTGGAATTTGCATGCCACTCCCCCGGATATATGGGTATAAAAGGAGCTGGTATGCAACCACTCATTCAGGTTTTGTGCTGAGGAGCCGAGACCAGGTCCCAGACATTTCAGCGGGTAGTTCAGCGTTGTGGCAAGAGGGACACAACATTTCGTTCCCTCCATCAGGGAACGGAGGTTACGAAAGTAACCATGATGTTCCCTATCTGTCACTCACTCGACGTTGTGTCGATGTAGTGACACTAGGGGTCCCTATACAGAACACCACAACTATCTAAACTGTGTTACGTGAACTGGCGGTGCGTGATGGCCAGACCGCTGTGTGCCTCGTAGCCAGCGCACCAGGCCGTCATGTAACCTCCCCCAATGCTCTTATGAGTGTCGACCGGTCCTTCAGGAACAAGTCGGCTGCCCAACAATAGGGAAAGGCTAGCCCAGCCGAGGCCTCTTTTCCTCTTTTTCTCCCCAAAGAGAGTGGAATTTGTTAACCGACTGGGAGCCATAAGTGTCTACATCGGGGGGTGTCCCTCCCAAGGGGAAGACACCACGGAGACCACACCCCACCCAAAAAGGGGGGGGTATTTTGAGTGGAATACGTCACATGGTCTTACCGAGTCTTGTTGGAAGTATGTCATGTGGAGAGTTCCCATGGTAGGTCTTACACGAAGGGGAGGAGTTTCTACAAAGCATGGCAGCCGGGGGCAGAGGGGCCTCTGCCCAAGGAAGACGCAGTTTACCGACAGGGAAACGATTTTGCGGAAGATATCACATGGTGTCGCCTTTGGGGAACCAGCACATGTGGAGCACTTACCTCAGTACAGGGCCTCATTAGCACACGTACTGGGCCGGCAGTGAGTTTCTCTGCAAACTCAACTGCCAGAGGCGCCACTGGCTAGGGCCCAGGAGGCCGCCACACTCCTGGTAGAGTGGGCTCGTAACCCTGCAGGGGGTGGCACATCCTGAGCCTGATATGCCATCCCGTCCAGGGGCCAGACGTGGAAATTCCAGAGGTCTGGTCGTGGGTGCCAGATGGCGCCCCATCCCTGAGAAACAAGGTCCTTCCTCAGGGGAATTCACTGGTGGGTGGGGAATTCACTGGGGGGTGGGGGGGCTGTCGCGAGGAGCGTGAGATCCGAGAACCACATCTGGGTGGGCCAGTAGGGTGCTACTAGGATGATCTGCTCCTTATCCTCCCTGACCTTGCACAGGGTCTGTGCAAGTAGGCTTACTGGGGGAAACGCGTATTTGCGTAGTCCGGGGGGCCAGCTGTGTGCCAGCGCATCTATACCGAGGGGTGCCTCGGTCAGGGCGTACCAAAGCGGGCAGTGGGAGGATTCCCGAGAAGCAAACAGGTCTACCTGTGCTCGACCGAATCAACTCCAAATCAGCTGGACCACCTGGGGGTGGAGTTTCCACTCTCCCCTGAGGGTAACTTGATGTTACAGAGCGTCTGCTGCAGTGTTGAGGTCGCCCGGGATGTGAGTGGCTCGTAGCGACTTGAGGCGCTGCTGACTCCAGATGAGGAGACGGCGGGCGAGTTGTGACAGGAAATGGGAGCATAGGCTGCCTTGACGGTTGATGTATGCTACCGTCGCTGTGTTGTCCGTCCGGACCAACACGTGCTTGTCATGGATCAACGGCCGGAACCTCCGCAGGGCGAGCAGTACTGCCAACAACTCTAGGCAGTTGATGTGCCAACGCAGCCGCGGGCCAGTCCAGGAGCCGGCGGCTGTGTGCCCATTGCATACGGAGCCCCAGCCCATCTTGGAGGCATCTGTTGTAACCACGACGCACCTGGAGACCTGCTCTAGGGGAACCCCTGCCCGTAGAAATGCAAGGTCATCCAAGGACTGAAGAGGTGGCGACAGATCGACGTGATGCCCATCTCGGGACTCGAGTCTGAAGCCTGTGCTGAAGCGGTCTCATATGCATCAACCCGAGCGGTGTGGCCGCTGCTGAGGATGCCATATGCCCCAGGAGCCTCTGAAAAAGTTTCAGTGGAACTGCCGTCCTCCATCTGAACTCCTTAAGACAGTTCAGCAATGACTACACGCGGTCGTTCGTAAGGAGCGCTGTCATCGAGACTGAGTCCAACTCCAAACCGAGAAAAGAGATGCTCTGAACTGGGGAGAGCTTGCTCTTTTCCCAGTTGACCCGAAGCCCCAGTAGGTTGAGGTGCCAGAGCACGAGGTCCCTGTGTGCACACAGCAACTCTCGAGAGTGAGCTAGGATTAGCCAGTCATCGAGATAGTTGAAGATGCGGATGCCCACTTCCCTTAGCAGGGCAAGGGCTGCCTCTGCGACCTTCGTGAAGACACGAGGGGACAAGGACAGGCCGAAGGGGAGGACCTTGTACTGGTACGCCTGGCCTTCAAAGGCAAACCGCAGGAAGGATCTGTGTCAAGGTAAGACCGAGACATGGAAGTACGCGTCCTTCTGGTCTACCGCCGCGAACCAATCTTGATGCCGGACGCTCGCTAGAATCACGCACAGCATCTTGAACGGGAGTCTGTGCAAAGCCCGGTTAAAAAAAGTTCAGTACTCGCAGGTCCAGGATTGGTCGCAACCCACCGCCTTTCTTCGGTACGATGAAGTAAGGGCTGTAGAACCCTTTCGTCATCTCGGCCGTCCGTGAGACGGGTGGCATCTGCTTCCTGTGTTGGGCTCCATGCCGGGGCCAGGCCATGGGGGCAGGCTGCGGCGGAGCCAGTGTTGTTGCTGCAGGAGGACGCCCTTGGCGACAGGCAAACGGGGTGCGGGATCTTGAGCCACGCCGGGGCAGGATGTGTTGTATGGCCTCCGTCTGCTTCTTCACTGCCGAGAACTGCTGGGAAAAGTCCTCGACGGTGTCGCCAAACAGGCCAACCTGGGAGATGTGAACCGTGCCTTGTCAGCCTCTCGCATCTCAACCAAGTTGAGCCAAAGGTGGCGCTCCTGGACCACTAGGGTGGACATCGCCTGCCCGAGAAACTGCACCGTGACCTTCGTCGCCCGGAGAGCGAGGTTGGTCGCCGAGTGCAGTTCCTGCATCAGTCCCGGGTCAGAATTACCCTTGTGCAGTTCTTTTATTGCCTTGGCTTGGTGTACTTGCAGGAGAGCCATGGCGTGCAGGGCGGAGGCGGCTTGTCCAGCGGCATCGTAGGCCCTGGTTGTCAGGGATGACATAAACCTACAGGCCCTGGACGGGAGCTTTGTGCGTCCGCGCCAGGTGGCGGTGCTCTGCGGACACAAGTGCACCACGAGCGCCTTTCTTACGAAAGCAAGCCGCGACCGCAACGTTGCCATGGTCATGTTCTCGCAATGAGGACATGATCCATCCACGAACGATGTCTCCGCGTAGGCAGCGCCCAGACACGTAAGACAGCGATCGTGGCCATCAGAAGCGGAGTCTGTGGTTTTGTGATTTTTTTATGTTTAATGCAGCATTTTAAATATTTAGCACTTTTTTAACATTTAAAAAAACTTTAAAAAAATCATATTACTTTTAAACTTTTTGTTTCATACATAATAGCCTTTTGCATGTTACCTATCCCCATAAAAGCAGGCGGTCCCTGTACTTTCAAAGGTTAAAGCAAAATTTGTAAAGTTGGTACAGATACGTTTTTTTCTTTACAAGTTCTGCAGTTATTGAAAGTTTTTGTGTAATAGGCAACAATTGAAAGGTCCAATTAGTTCTTAATTTAAAGTGAGACAGATGTCTAGAATGACAGTTTCCTTTTTAATAACTGAAGGACTAACTTCTGTGGGATTATAGTGAACATATACTCTATCAACTCTAAAGAAACACTAAAGGAAATCTTATAGGCACAATGTCTGCGTAGCTGTTTTCCACACAATGAAAATGGAATAAAGTTAAAAAAAAGAAGAAGCAGTCTTTAGACTTGTATGCTGTATTCCTATATAAATGCTATATAAGTCTTCTCAACTTATACAATAGCTTTGAGTGTGAGTCAGATCCAAATTTAATTCATTATTTACTGATAATCTTCCTCTCTACTGTTACTTTTAAATATGCTCCCAAATTTTTCGTAACAGGTTGTGTGATATGCGAGAATCAATGGCATTATGTCTTGATGTCAAACATGGCTAAATATATTTTAGAGCAATGGCAAAGGTGAAGATTATCAGTGAATAATGACTTAAAATTATATCTGATCCTCATACAAAGCTATTGATAACTTCAGAACTTGGAATATATTGTACAAGTCATATTGACCACTTTTATGATACATTGTTATATGGAAAAAGCTGTTCTAAGATCTCATTTTATGTTTCACAGAAGAAAGAAAATGATATTGCGTTGGAACAACACGGGTATATTAAGTAAATAATGACAAGAATTTCATTTTTGAGTGAAATCCATCATATTCTCCAGTCTGTTGGTGCTGTTGGTAGCTGGCCCTCATGGTCTTGGTTTACCCCAAGTAGCTTATGACAGAAAGGCGACGTCCCCTGCAAATCAACGTCCTCCAGTTGCAGGAAGTGGAGAATGGACTGGATGTCTCACTGCCTGCCTTCTGTTGTCTTTGACATAATGCAGTTTACAGCAAACAGTATAGCCCGGCTCTCACAATCTTTTTAAATGATTTGTTTTTCTGACGTCGTGAATACATTTTCATATATCATTTGCTTTCAGGAGTAAATGATGGAATGTTGTTGAAACATAGAGCTGAAAGATTAGCACACTGAACCTGGAGTGAAAATTAATTAAACCATAAGTAAACCAATCTGGTCTTTGTTTCGTTTAGGCAGACAGGGTGCACTATCCGTGTTCAATCAAATTGGACAGGCTTCTTAATGAATAAGGGACTGAATGTAACAAATAAAGCTTTCAGCTAGGCTGGAATTCTTGATTCCATCATTAATTTACTACTCGACTACATAGAACATATTGCATTATCATCATATGTAAGAAAATGTTTTTTAAAAAATGGTCACAGAAAGCACTTAAAAGCAAACAGAAAATGACTTGCGAAGTGAATTGATGCAAAAGGTAGGATGCATTGAGGGTGCTTATTAGGTAAATCTAAATGGTGATCTTAGAGGCTTATACAGCTGACAAATTGAAGGATACTTACCAAAGATTTGCATATTTCAAGTGGGAAATGCACCCCTCCCCCAATATGTATATATTTTACATATACTGTTTTATGGTTTCACTGTTGCAATATATGCTTTAACCAGAACTTAAAGCAACATAACTTATCTTTTATGGTGTGTTCAGCTTCAAATTGTCATTACATTAATCATTTGATATAATAAAGTGATTCAGGCCCTGAGGTTATCTGCTTTTTTCTTTTAAAAAATCTTACTATAAATATTATTAAAAGATTTTGTTGCATAGGTTAAACAGCATACAGAACCTTGATTCAATTAAATAAAATATAAATAAAGAAATTAACAAAATAACCATTAATGATCTTACAATATACATTGCATGTAGACTGAAATAATCAAACCCATAATGGCAGAATATAGCAAGAAAAAATGTCATTATTGTTGTAGTCAAAACTAATGCATTATTTAGAATCATCATGCTCACCTTAACATCAGTATTAACCTCAATAGTTTTATTTTATATAGTAATTATGTGTGAAGCACATTGAAATTGCTGATACTAATTGTCCAATTAAAGACTCAGGTCCGGTTTTCAATCATATCTGCATATTTATGACATTTTCCATTAGCATGATGGTAAACAAAGTTTTGCTTATTTTTTCAAATAATAGGTTGAAACTTTTCTTAATCAACTTGTTGATTTCACATTTTTAACCTGCAAAGGATGTCACCTAGAATATTCAGTTACCAAATAAAATTAGTTAAATGCTAAAAGAAACATGTTTTACGTGTTAAATGTAAAGCTACAAAGCTCATTGTATGTGTTTTCTAAATATACCATGCTATGACATCTTAAGTATCAGCACTATTATTGTAATATAAAACTAAGGTTTCAATGGCTGGATTGTTGAATTTGTAACATCCGAGGTTGTTACCCCTCCTACCAACCACCAGAGGGAGCCCTTTCCCGAATACTAACTCTGTACCGTATCTTCTTTGGTGACTTACTGTTTAAACTATATAAGTACCATGCTGTTCCATTTTGATTTTGTGAAGTATTGCCAGTTTACTCTGCCTTTCCAAGCGTTTTTCCATTGCCTTTGCTGTTTGTTTTCATGTTATGACCATTGCCTGTTTTCCTGGATTTACTGCCTTTTGGATACCCCTTTGTTTTGTTTTCCTTGTTGGACTGTCTTTTTGGTTTATTGGATTATACCGCTTGCTTACGACTACCTCTATTTGCCTGCCGATTTGGATTGTTTGCTTGTGTTCATAATAAACTTCCAGCACATGGATCCTAACATCTTCTCCATGGCCAGTTCATTACAGAATTCATGTGTATATTTTTTTGTATCCATGTAAACAATTGTGAAGTCAATATGTCATCTACATTAAAACACCAAAAAGTGGGAAAAGTTTATTTAGAATCTAGTAGCTCAGTTTTTACTTCATTTGATGGGAAAATATACAAATATGCTACATGCAGTGATGTGCTCTCTTAACTGATTCTGGTCAACCCAGACCTCAACTATAGTCAGTTTTTCTTGTGAAATATTGTTTAGCAGTTTGGGATGAAATATTTTAGTAAAGGTAGGGGAAGCTTTTAGAAAGCCTGAGGGTGGGAGTGAAACAGCACCCCACCTGGGACAAACAACAGAATGAAGAGTCATGCAATAACATTGCTGACATCAAGCATGACATTTTTTTGAAACAAAGCTCATAAAAACTAAGGTCTCTAAGATCGATCTGACCAAAATGTTCTGGCCATTTTTTTGGGTTGTGTCTATACAAGCAAAAGCAAAAGCAAAAGAGCAGTAATCCCAGGTGAGATGTTGAAAAAACCAGACATGGAGACATTACACACCCTTACGAAAATCGAGAGTTCATGACAAATTTGCCGCAAACTTGTCGCAAACTCACTGCTGATAATTTTCACATGCAAATGAGCTTTGCGACAAACTTGCGGCAGATTTTTCATTGTTGCCAAAGGTTTGCCGGAGGTTCACCACTACCGGCGAAGAGCTGCAAACATTTGCAGTGAATCAAAAGCTCATTTGCATGTGAAAATAACAAGCTGCAAATTTACTGCAAATTTGTGGCTAGTTCCGATTTTTTGCTAGAATATCTAAGCCTCACTCGTAGCTACTAGTCGAAAGCAAAATTCTTGAGTGCTGAGGTACAGTGAACAAACAAGGTGTTCACTATAAACAGTGAACAAGGAGACACTATACCAGAACACTATACTGTAAAAGGAGAACTTGAGATGACAACCTTCTGGCAGTCAGCAGTAAATTTCTTCAAAAAGCCTGAACCCTTTGCGATCAATAGAAGAGCTGCCAAGATCCACCACTTGAAAAAAAACAGGCAATTTGTTTTACAAAATGTGCTTATTGGCGGGTTAGCTAACTGACTGGCAGTTGCCGTTAGATCATTACATGGACCTATAAAATACCTGGAGAGAGCTATCCGTTAGCAACCCCATTCATCTCTATGACTGTGCTCAGCTAGCGCAAGGTTCCCAGAAAGCTAGCGAAATGGAGGCTGCCATCTTTGCTCACGGGCACTCAGTTCCGGGATCGGGTGTCACGTGACTGATCACCTGTCAGTGGGAATAGATAGGGAAAATATAAATCAATTGCATGCTTTTAAGAGCCCTTCAAAAACAATCAGTAACCGAATGACGATGTGCTATAATGTAATGAAATAATTTTAACCAAAATGGTTCTTGGAAAAAAAATTATTTTGTCATAAAACACGGCTACTTTTGAATGGCTGTCTATGGAGAAACATGCTTTTTGCTATCGGGTGGTTTAGTTCCAGTATCTACCAGCAGGTGCTAACAGGGGCCTGCTAAGCAGCCAATTCCTGACCCCCTGGAGCATTACAGCAGCAGGATCAAGCACACCCATGGGCAGGGCTAGGGATGGGTTACCGGGCCTTAAGACCTGAAAGTTGTCAAAAGTACCAAATTTTCCAAATATGAATATATTTTATTAATAAGTAATATACAGTATAGACTACAGTATATGCAGTATACGTTAATGATACAGGCATTTCTACAGTATCGTTAAAACCAAAAACAGACTCAATTTAGTACCCATTCACAGTCTTGTTGGCAGTTGCTTTCCAGCACTCGTGCAAATGTGCACGTAGGCAAAAAGAGTGTTCACAACTCGTGATTGCGGCTGTGTGTGAACCGTCAAAATGGCAGTCTTGGAAAGAAATTGGAAACTATGTTGAGTTGAGCTGGTCCATCCAGCAGTAAGCACTAAATATTTAGATATCTAACCCTGAAAACAAAGAGTAATACAGATGTGCTCGAGGAATTTGCTAATTTAAAACACAAGCCAAAACATTTGCAAAACTCGATGTCTTGAACCTTGCAAACTTTGTCAAATCTATCAACAATTTTTTTTTCTCATAAGCTCATGTTTCAGCTTATTTATCAAATCAAAATCAAATCAAATCACTTTATTGTCACTCAACCACATACACAAGTGCAACAGTGGGTGAAAGTCATGGGTGCAGTTCCATGCAACACAGATGTCATGACATTGATGAGACATATACCAATTTACAATAAACATCAGATTTACACTACACAATTTACACATCTAATATACACATAATTACACACAACACAATATATAAATAATAATATACAATGTACAGTATACAATACACACAATATAGAATACACATTATACAATAAAAATTATATATATAAATATGCAGTAAGGTTGTATAGTGTTGTATTGACATTCAGGCTGTCGGTTGATAGTCAGTTGCCAGTGTGTTGTTAAGAGAGAATATAATTTATGACAGTCCAGTGTAAGATTAATAAAGTGCAGTGCTGATGCATTTTGATCGTGAGAGGTCAAGAGTTCAAAAGTCTGATTGCTTGGGGGAAGAAGCTGTCATGGAATCGGCTGGTGTGGGTGCTGATGCTGCGTTACCGCCTGCCTGATGGTAGCAGTGAGAGCAGCCCATGACTCAGGTGGCTGGAGTCTCTGATGATTCTCCGAGCTTTTTTCACACACCGCCTGGTATAGATGTCCTGGAGGGAGGGAAGCTCACCTCCGATGATGTGTCTGGCAGTTCGCACCACCCTTTGCAGGGCTTTGCGGTTGAGGGCGGTGCTGTTGCCATGCCAGTCAGTGATGCAGCCAGTCAGGATGCTCTCTACAGTGCTGGTGTAGAACCGTGTGAGGATGCGGTGGTTTATTTCAAACTTCCTCAGCCGTCTCAGGAAGAAGAGGCGCTGGTAAGCCTTCTTCACAGCGGCCTCTGTGTGGACGGACCATGTGAGTTCTTCAGTGATGTGGACACTGAGGAACTTGAAGCTGCTGACCCTCTCCACCGGTGCTCTATTGATGGTGATTGGGCTGTGTTCTCTGTCTTTTCTCCCGAAGACCACCACAAGCTCCTTGGTCTTGCTGATGTTGAGAGAAAGGTTGCACTCCTGGCTCCAGCTTGTCATAGTGTGCACCTCCTCTCTGTACAGCCTGCTACATTTACAGGCTGCTATCTTCTTAACTAACTTAAAACACCAGACAAATCAATTATAGGCTATTAAACTGTCAATTGGAAAGCTGAAATTGACAAAAATATTGGTTTTTAAATCAAGTTTTGAAGTACATAGTGTTAAAAGCACTCAACTTCTGATTTCTGAGAATATCTGAGGCTGAGAAAAAGGAAATGGGACATTTTAGGATAAGTTTCAGTAATACTGAAAGATTTACAAAAGTATATAAATGACACCCCACTGATGTAACTTTTGAACTTTATTATAAAGTATATTATATTTAGAAATTTCATCAAAGGATGGCCCCATACAGGTGCATCTCAATAAATTAGAATGTCGTGGAAAAGTTCATTTATTTCAGTAATTCAACTCAAATTGTGAAACTCGTGTATTAAATTCAATGCACACAGACTGAAGTAGTTTAAGTCTTTGGTTCTTTTAATTGTGATGATTTTGGCTCACATTTAACAAAAACCCACCAATTCACTATCTCAACAAATTAGAATGCATCATAAGACCAATAAAAAAAAACATTTTTAGTGAATTGTTGGCCTTCTGGAAGTATGTTCATTTACTGTACATGTACTCAATACTTGGTAGGGGCTCCTTTTGCTTTAATTACTGCCTCAATTCGGCGTGGCATGGAGGTGATCAGTTTGTGGCCCTGCAGAGGTGGTATGGAAGCCCAGGTTTCTTTGACAGTGGCCTTCAGCTCATCTGCATTTTTTGGTCTCTTGTTTCTCATTTTCCTCTTGACAATACCCCATAGATTCTCTATGGGGTTCAGGTCTGGTGAGTTTGCTGGCCAGTCAAGCACACCAACACCATGGTCATTTAACCAACTTTTGGTGCTTTTGGCAGTGTGGGCAGGTGCCAAATCCTGCTGGAAAATGAAATCAGCATCTTTAAAAAGCTGGTCAGCAGAAGGAAGCATCAAGTGCTCCAAAATCTCTTGGTAAACGGGTGCAGTGACTTTGGTTTTCAAAAAAACACAATGGACCAACACCAGCAGATGACATTGCACTCCAAATCATCACAGACTGTGGAAACTTAAGACTGGACTTCAAGCAACTTGGGCTATGAGCTTCTCCACCCTTCCTCCAGACTCTAGGACCTTGGTTTCCAAATGAAATACAAAACTTGCTCTCATCTGAAAAGAGGACTTTGGACCACTGGGCAACAGTCCAGTTCTTCTTCTCCTTAGCCCAGGTAAGATGCCTCTGACGTTGTCTGTGGTTCAGGAGTGGCTTAACAAGAGGAATACGACAACTGTAGCCATATTCCTTGACACATCTGTGTGTGGTGGCTCTTGATGCCTTGACCCCAGCCTCAGTCCATTCCTTGTGAAGTTCACCCAAATTATTTTATCGATTTTGCTTGACAATCCTCATAAGGCTGCGGTTCTCTCGGTTGGTTGTGCATCTTTTTCTTCCACACTTTTTCCCTTCCACTCAACTTTCTGTTAACATGCTTGGACACAGCACTCTGTGAACAGCCAGCTTCTTTGGCAATGAATGTTTGTGGCTTACCCTCCTTGTGAAGGGTGTCAATGATTGTCTTCTGGACAACTGTCAGATCAGCAGTCTTCCCCATGATTGTGTAGCCTAGTGAACCAAACTGAGAGACCATTTTGAAGGCTCAGGAAAATTTTGCAGGTGTTTTGAGTTGATTAGCTGATTGGCATGTCACCATATTCTAATTTGTTGAGATAGTGAATTGGTGGGTTTTTGTTAAATGTGAGCCAAAATCATCACAATTAAAAGAACCAAAGACTTAAACTACTTCAGTCTGTGTGCACTGAATTTATTTAATACACGAGTTTCACAATTTGAGTTGAATTACTGAAATGAACTTTTCCACAACATTCTAATTTATTGAGATGCACCTGTACATATCCACAGATGTCTGGGCTGAGCCCTGAATGTCCATTGACCCTAGAATATCCATAGACCTTGAGCACACCTTAATGATATCAAAGATCGATAACATCAGTTAAATAGTTTATAAAAAAATACGAAAAACATTTGGACATTGATTATTTCAGTGGTGGATAACTACACATTTTCCATTTTAGGAATTGTTAATCCAAAAATGCCAATTCCACCATTAAATACTCACCCTCATGTTGTTCCAAACGTATATGACCTTCTTCATTGAAACACAAAGAGTGAAAGTGTGAGTCTTGTACCTTCAACTTTTTGCCAAATTTAAAAAAAAAATCCTTTTTTTGCTTCAGCACCCGTAGCCGTACACTGACACCTTGGGGCATGGATGTAGCATCATTCAAAGCCAATAGTTTTCAGTTACATATGCCATTGTAGAAATAAACTATTCACAGTCAGCCATGATTAATTTAATCAATGAGTGAAAGTGTCCAATAACAGTGTGGTTACGCAAATAGTATTTGGCTAGTCATGTGATCCTAACATGGCAGGCCTCATGATGGGACCCTCTCCATATAGAATAAAATCGCTATTATAAGGTTACTGATATGACTGGAGCCTTCATATCTGGGGAGTTCTCATGATTTTAATCATATGAGTGCACCTTTAAACATGGACGTGAGGAGATTCCCTGTGGAAGTTGAAAAACATTCCCTATTATATGACAAATCCCTCAAGTTCCAAAAGAGGATGTTTTTGCATCCGTCAGCATTTTTTTTCAAGGTGAACACGCGCTAGATGGACATCTTAGACCGTTGTGCAGGAGCACTGTGTTTTTTAGATGCCGTGTCAAGTTTAAAAGAAAATAAATGGCTAATAAAAAAGCCTCTAGCTATTTGTAGCACAAGGAAGTGTTTGGTGTGAATGGCCCCTTACAGTGCATTCAAGGTAAAAAAAAAAAAAACTTTTTTTTTTTTTTTTGTGAAGAAAATCAACCAAAAAGGATCAAGCGGTATTACTCTATATTAATATAAATCTTATTAGAGATCATGCCAAACTAATTGAATCTATAAAAACAAAGAAAGCTAACTGTTGCATTAGGGATGACACTAACATAATTAGTTGTATTCAACACTGATGGTAAACGCTAAGATTCTCATTCATCATTCTGATGTCATCAGAGAAGAAATATGGTAATATTGTGTTAGAGAAAAGACATCTGAGATGCCGGTCCACCCATGGGAAAACATTATACACAGAGGGTTCCCAGTCATAATGCCATGAAGTTTCATAGACAAAGGCTTTAATGAAAAATCAATTTTCCATGTTCCCATATAAAAATGCACATCAGCATAATATTTAAAGCTTGAACATAGCAGGCAGTAAAAAATTATTTACAATGAAAATATACAGAGCATTCAAATGCAAACCTCTTATAAATTCAGACTTAAAGACATTCCTTTAAATGATTGGTTTACTAATAATTTCTATTTTTGGCTGATCAATTCAGTTCATGTTTCTCACTACCTTGCAGAGAAGCACTGAATTCTAAAATGTTCATACTTGATGGTCATTAAACTGAAATGAAACATTGTTCTGGTAATCTGCTGCATGTTAAAAACTTAACACCATATTAATGGAAGACGTAGTCATTTAATGCTGTGTTGTGTGCTCTGTAAAATGGTATCAAAATGGGAGTTCTAAAAACTTGATGTTTTTAAGTCTGACATATCCACTTCACAGTGAATGCAAAAAGTTCAATACAAGTGTACCACTGCACAAACAGACTCATGTCATTATGTAACATCAATTTTGCTGTTCAGTCACACTGTTTTTTTCACTCATCTTTTTCTTTCTTTGTTTGTTTATTTCTCTCTTGCATGAAAAACTTGCAGGAGGGCCTGTTTGCAGGGCTATCAACTCTGAACAAAGTACAGAAGTAATCAGGTAAGAATACAGAATCACTGCAGATAGGTTATGTAACCTGTTTGCAACAGTTCATTGAATTAAGCACTGGAGCTGCTGAGTGCAAAGCAGTGAGAAATAAGAAAAGAGGCAATGGGGTACATGAACACACATTCAGAGTCACACAAGTAAACACAGACTAAGAATAACGTAACAAGGCTGATTAGCCCACAAAACCAGGACATTAGCTCTAAGCCATTGTAAGCATCACAGTTTCACTTTAATTTTACTGATGTGTTTTGTTATTAATAAATGGGTTTACCCCTATCATTGGGTTCAAAATTAAACGTGCCCATTTACATTTTACACCAATGGCTTCACTCCCTTTCTAATGCAAGCATGTCCAAAAAAAGTAAACTTCATAGAGTATGAGCATCACAATGTTATGCATAAGCATAGGAACTTAATCAAAAAACACATAAGAAAGCATCTTTGCATACATACTTCTTAACCATAATTTCCCATGGTGGCAAAGGATATAAAGCAAATATTTTCAGTGCCATTTTGAAATATTTCACGTTACACTGCAGTATTTTTCTAAATATTTTTCTATCTTACCATTGATTTGACCCTAAGGAATTGTGAAATGCAATATAAAGTTCACTATTAATAACATTTAAGCAATATATCCCTACCATTACATATTCCTAAAATGCTGCACATATTTTGGCCTTTTTCAACAATTGATTTGAACAAATGCATTAAATCTGTACTAATTATGTCAACAGAGCTGGTCTAAAGATTCACTTTTTGTTTTTGAGGACTACAACATATGAATTTTCTTTTTTCTGTTTTAAATTTCTTTACACAGAGATGCTGAATAGACACTAGTAGACTAAGTTTCCTAGAGTGCCATGTCTAAAAGTTTACCTGTCTAAAATGATTTAATATTAGGTAGTTTCATGTTATATTATTTTTATTTACTGTGAGCTTGTACTGTGAGTATTAATTGCATGAGATGAATCACTGAACATTAACATGAACACATTTTCTGTAAGCTGCTTAAAAAGATTCACCTTCAAAAAGTTGTCATAAGTGGACACAATAAAATATATTTAGTACTTTGGAACTCTTTTATATTTTATGATCCTGTGGGTCTCTGATTATAACATTGTAAAAGCTTTGATGCGACACTATCCATGGCAATCTGTATTTTGCCTTATCATCTATGTTTTAACACAACTGATGAGCACTCACATACCATTTACCAAGATAATTACCATTAGCATAAATGGAAAACAAATGAATGCCACCAAAATCACCAAACTTAAAAAAAATTGAACATTATCTATAAATGTCACTTACTTAAAACTCTGTCTGCATTGTCAAGTATCATTGGCTAAACACCAAATCGATCACTGAAAATAAGCCACTACTAATTTGCAACAACTTTCTGTTTTCCAACTTTTTGCCAGTTCTTTCATCACTTGCTTCCCATTTATTATTTTGCTGGATGACACATTGATTGACGACTACGAGTTCACAAGACACACACAATGCACAGATGCCTAATCATTGTTGGCCTGTACACCACAAGACATAAATGTTTTTGGGCTTGTTATGTGAATTGAGGTTACCAATTATGAAACCTCTTGTATATGCAAGTTCTTAAAGGAATAGTTCATCAAAAAATGAAAATTCTCTCTTCTGTTGAACACAAACAAAGATTTTTAGAAGAATATCTCAGCTCTGTAGGTATATACAATGCAATGGAATGGTAGTCTGAACTATGAAGGTCCAAAAAGCACATAAAGGCAGCTCAAAAGTAATCTATGACTCCTGTAGTTAAATCTATGTCTTCAGAAGCCATATGATAGGTGTGGGTGAGAAACAGATCAAAATTTAAGTCCTTTTATACTATAATTCTCCACTTTCACTTTCATCTCCTTTTGCTTTTGTCGATTGACATTCTTCATGCATATCGCCACAAACTAGGCAGGGGGAGAATTTATAGTATACAATTACATAAATATTGAACTGTTTCTCACTCACACCTATCATATATCTTCTGAAGATATAAATTTAACCACTGGAGTCATATAGAGTACTTTTATGCTGTCTTTTTGAGCTTTTTGGAGCTTAAAATGTCTGGCCACCATTCACTTACATTGTGAGGACCTACAGAGATGAGATTTTCTTCTAAAAATCTTCAGTTGTGTTCAGCAAAAGAAAGAAAGTCATACACATCTGGGATGGCATGAGGGTGAGTAAATCTTCTAGAATTCACAAGGGTGAGTACATCTTGTACTAGATGTACTAGAAGAGTACATCTTCTAGAATTCAGCTTTTAGGAACTAGTCAGTTCTTAACTTAAGACTTAAAACAGGAAGTTTCTATAATATGGCCCCAGGTGTCAAAGTCAACAGATTTATACTTAGCTTGGTAGTTTTAGGTTTTTTTGTTTAACTTGAACTTAACAAAGAACCTTGCTTGAGAAGCAGAGATGCATACATCCTGAATGTCACTGTCATTGTCATGGCTAAAAAGTCCTAGCTGAAAAGACTTGCAAAAACACTTACCTTTGAGGTACGCCTGAGGGGAAAAATATTTACATTATTGCTCTGTATGGGTGACCTGATTACAGAAAAGACTACATCATATCAACCTTAAATTCAGAATATCATCCAACAGAGGTTGTGTTTAACACATTTCCCTCTGTTTATTGCAGTGACATTGTCCTTGGCAATGCAGTTGGTTAAAAATACAGTTTTTATGTTTACGTGTCAAAATGTTCAAATCAAATGTACCAGTTATATTGGTATATTCACAGTTTTCTACATTAATACTCGATATACTGTAGTGCTTAGTGACAAAATTCTGAAGAAATGGCAGTTATTATATATGTCTATCAATATGTTCGATGGTCTATATAAGTTGCCCAACTTTCGGATGTTTACAACTCAGTGGTGCGTTTCACGTACAACGACACAGTAACAATGTAATTCGAACCACGTTGGTTCAACAATATAGAGCTGTCATTAATGACATTACGCAGAGGGTGGAGTAATAATTTCTGGATGTCAAATTATAGCAAGTTTACATGGACACCAGAAAGCCGTTTATTGCAAGACAGCTGCTTAAGACACTAAAGCGGCATCTGTGTTTGTATGCACTGTGTAACCTGCATTCTCTTTACCCCCTTATACTGTACATGCGGCTCGGTAAGTTTCCCAGTTGTGTGCAGAAGGTAACATCCTAAGTCTAGCGAAAGTCTCATTTGCTGTTACTAAGGTTAGTGTGACGAGGAGGAGGGCGTGGCCGGGCCGTGATGGTGCACGGCTGGTGCTGAATCAGCTGATCAGTGGGAGAGCGAGATAAATGGGAGCCGGAGGTGCCAGTTAGAGAGAGAGAGAGAGAGAGATGCATGCGGCCACGTTGCATGTGTGTCCTTATGTTTATGTTTGTTTTATGTTGAGTTTCTGATGAACTTTACGTTGACTGTTCAGCCGGTTCCTGGGGTCGCTGCCAGCCATGAGAGCTGGAGGAACCGCTGCCGTCCACCGAAGAAGGGGAGGAGCGGTTCCATCTGCCAGGGGCTGGAGGACTTGCTGCCATCAACCGGGCCAGGAGCAAGCTGGCATCCGCCAGAGGGCAGAGGAGCAGTTGAGGACCGGGCGACAGCGCGTCCGGGAGCCAACGAGCAAGTCCTTCTCTCTCCTCTCTCTCTCTGTGTGTGTCTCCGCTCACACTTTCCCTCTCCCCACACCTCCCCTCATCTCTCCCCTAGGTTCACAGGAGGCGGGGTGGACCACCGGCTGACAGAATGGTCAGAAGGGCAGCGTCTCCCCTCCAGAGATGGGGGGAGGGGGGAGGGGGGAATTTAGTCAGACCAGTGGCGCCCCGGCCTGAATCAGGCGGGATAGGAATGTGATGAGGAGGAGGGCGTGGCTGGTCCATGATGTTGCATGGCCGGCGCTGAATTAGCTGATCAGCAGGAGAGCGAGATAAAGGGGAGCCGGAGACGCCAGTTCGGTTTAGTGTTATATGTAGTGGTAGATGTAGGGTTTCTGTAGGACTCGAAATAAACACAATAAACACAGTGTGGGAACGTCGCATGGAGCTCTTGCAAGACTTTAGGCAACCGGGAGTTTAATGATGAGGTCAAATGACATCGACACCATAAACAAACAAGAAACTATACTTCTAACCACAGGTGGAGAGGTGCAGTTCCAACCACACAACTATAAGATGCTATTTGTGAATGGTTTTGGGAAACACCAAATCGTGTTGGTAACAATGGAACTTGCAACTATATTTGGCTAATGATAAAGATTTTGGGAAACACACCCCTGGACGTTTATTCTTTGATTTGCTATATAGTGCGAGTATCACTTTCAGCTGCATGTCAAAATATAATGTTATTAACGATTATTTGTTTTTACAAAATGCTTTCTACCGTTTTGATTTCATACTTTATATCTCCTGAGGAAATAATTAGAAGTTGATCTGAAAGTTTTTGAAGTTTCAAATTAGATTTTAAATACAATACAAGGAAACTTGATAATCAGATTGGGGTATTTCCATGCTATTCTTAATTCAGGGCCCACAGAGCAGTGTAAGGTCACATATACACTAATCTGTTTTCATTTGAAAACTCAGTTTTCAGTTTCCTAACATCATTGTTTTCCAATGTATGTGGTAATGGAGAGTGTGGAGGTGACTTTATGTTGACTTTGATTTGTGGGCCACTTTTAAGGTAACAAAGCAGATAATAGGAATGTCGACAGAGTGATTTATGGCCTGATCAAAAAACATGCATTACAACAAAAAAGAGCAGTATGCAGACGTAATATACACAAACTGTTGGGTTACATAATTCTAACTTAATTAAAGTGTCCTGAATTGTCAACATAGTTATTTGGCATTTTAACAGCTTTATCAGTTCAGCAAAGTTCTAACAAATTTTCTATACCTATGACTATATTGCATTATAATTACAATTTCTAATTAAGATTACATTTGTGCCACGTATGAAGACATGGATTTGAAATGTGGGAAAGCTGCACAGTAGGGAGATATGTCTCCTGCTAAATTACATTGTAATGGTTTTCAAATAGGCTACAAGATACATTTAAAAAAGCTGAGAAACATCTAACATACTGCTGTAGTGAGAAAAAAATACCAGACCTCATTTCCCAAAAGCATCATAAGCCTAAATAGATTGTAGAATTCATCTTATGAATCATCTTAGTTCCCTATCTGTCACTCACTCGACATTGTGTCGATGTAGTGACACTAGGGATCGAACTTGGGAGCCCCAATCACCTCTGATATTTGAGAAAAGGCCAATGAGAAGTGCTGAGTGGAATTTGCATGCCACTCCCCCGGACATACGGGTATAAAAGGAGATGGCTTGCATACACTCATTCAGATTTGTTCTTCGGAGCCGATCAGTGTAGAGCATTCCACTGGCTTTCCATTCACCTCATAGAGTGTTTAAAGCTGTTGGATATACGGTGCATTCACAGCGGGTTCTCTCTCCTCGCACAGATAAGTGCAGAGAACGCCCCTTTTTCTCTAAAAGAGTGAAGCACTGACGGAGAGCATCCTTTTAAAGATGACTCTCCGTCTATGTGCAGTTCCTGGTTGCAGTCGGTATCTCTCTTCCTCTGATGGCCACGATCGTGGTTGGTTCATGTTCTCACTGTTGTGGCAACATTGTGATAGCGGCTTTCTTTCTTTCATAGAGGGAAAGCCACTCCAGCTGCTCCCCGTCCTGGTCCTTCTGCTTGTATGCACAAGGCCATGGCAGCTAGTGCTGGGGCCGATTTGGGGGCTTCAATGGGAGCATTTCCGCTGGGCGAATCCCCATGGATCTCCCATTCCCCAGCACGCTCGTTTCCACCAGGCGGCTCGCCCCAGGGCAGGCTTAATGTCTCATTCGGGGCTTGAGATGAGGATGTAGCATCGATCACAGCATCGGAGAGTGGGCTTTTGCAGTCTGACACCGAGGACTCGACTGGGCTCCCACCATCTGGTGCGGTCACCCAGTCAGAGGCCGATGCGGAGCTGACGGCCATGCTTGCCCGGGCTGCCGCGAGTGTCGGGCTGGAGTGGAACCCTCCACCCTGCCCTGAGAGTTCGTGGCTGGACAATTGGTTCCTGGGCTTTATCCCCATGCTATTCCGATCTTCAAGTCTACTGCAAATTTTGGTCCATGTATCTGAACCTCTCAAGTAAACTCCACACTAACCTTCCACACTGAGAAGCCCTATGCCTTTGGAATGACTCTGCGATGAACCCCTTTATTTTACTGGATAAGGCTCTGGCTACCAACTTCATGCATCATACCTTTGCAAACAAGAGTTCTGCACAGTCCAATGATTATGAAATGTGTACAATGTAGACACCAGAACAAAAGCTATCATTATTTCAACATTGTGTTAAAAATAATAGATTTTTGGGTCTAGAATTCCACAAGTTTTTGGCAGGCAATCTATGATGAGGCATACACTGCATTGACTGACCTAGAATCAGATTAGAATATACTGATTGTAAATACAGGGAGAACACTCTGACTGAACCAATGAAAAAACGACAAGCACAAGAACATTTGTGCTACATGTTTGATATGGCACGAGGTATGGATATAATTATTTTGATTACATCTTTACACTGCTGATTTCTATGTGTTAATTAGGACAATCAAGAGATATTTATATTTAATATTTTTAATCTGTGATTATGAGAACATTAAACAACTGGCATACAGCGGGTGTGGGGAACTAGTCTGGCAAAAATGTAGAGGAATATTTCTGGGTCAGCATTTGTGGCATTATGTTGATAACCACAAAAAATATTTTTTACTTGCCCCTTGTTTATTAAAAACAACAACAACAACAACAATAACAAAAGAAGAAACCATCTCAGTTACAGTAAGGAACTTACAATGGAAGTGAATGGGGCCAGTCCATACAGTATATGCAGCAATACACACCATTTCAAATGTAAAGCCTATGTTAACATCATTTTAGTGTGATAAAATCACTTACTAATCTTATCTGTGTAAAGTTATATCCAATACTGAAATTACAAGGTTTTGTTGTCTTGACAACGAAGTTGTAATACTGGATATAATTTTATACATATAAGGTTAGTAAGCTATTTTATCACACCAAAATAATGTTAACACATATAATGTTTACATCTTGTAGCTTTACTTTAGAAACAAAGTGTATTTTAGCATTTATGGACTAGCCCCATTTATTTCCATTACTTCCATGTGCCTTACTGTAATAGAAATATATATTAGTTGAATTTTTTTGTTTTGTTGTTGTAATCAACATTATGCCACACATGCTGTCAATTGAGCTTAACTTATAGTGAATCCTTTAAAAGTATAGTTCACACAAAGATGAAAATTCTGTCTTCATTTCACTTTATAACTCATTTAGCTGTGCAAGTTTATTCAAGACATTTTCAACATTACCTTTTGAGTTCTGTTTCTTTAGAGAACTGGTTTTGAGTGGTGCTATATGTCCAATTGCTGCATTAACAGAGCTACTTTTCAGAATATTTATGACGTAAAATAACCCATACAGTATATCAGCACTGCGTACATTGGCTATTATGCTAAAACACAACATTACGTATTGTGATGTCATGACACTTGGCATTAAAATGCTCTTCATCTTTAGACAGTATCTGCATAGTCTTTAGTTATCCACTCCAATCACTGAAAATATTTATTAATGCAAGGTGTAAAGGTAGCCTATTATGCCTGTGAATGCTTCTAACATTTTCATACAGACTCTTTCCACCAGATTGTACCTTGACAGTAACACCTTTATACTGATTTGTGCAAAATATTTCTTCATCATGAACACAGTGTATATCATCTGCATTACTTATCCCTGCAAACACACACAAATATAGACAAAACACATGCTACATTAAAAAAAAAAACAACAAAAAAAAAACAATACCTACTCATATAATTTTATACCTATATTTTTAGACATCAGCCTTCAGTGAATCTGCATTTTTCCTTACTGTGCAAAATAACAAAACAATCATATGAAAAGTGACACTTTTTAATTTCTTTGTTATTTAGTTGTTTTCCCCCCTAACTACATAACCAGGTTTGATTTTGTAACAAACAAACATACAAGCAAGTGAACAAACAAACTAAAAACAAAAACCATACCAACGCAGCGTTAAAACATGCTACAAGTCTCTTTTCTCATGAATGTGAAGCTTGGGTATTTTAGAAAATCTTTTAAAATGGTATATCCTGTTTAATATTGTATACAAAACATCTTTATTATTTTCATATCAGTGGTCTCTACACAAAAAGCACCTCTTTTCAGCTCAACACTATTAGTTTTCCCTGAAGAGAAAAATAAAAATTACAGTCTCAATATTAGCAGAATGTCAGATTTCAATAAACATTTAAAGGAGAAAAATGGCCTTTCAAATTCGTAATAACTCCATTAATGATTTGCTTGTTGGAGAATATGTTCCAGGTATAAGGTTTTTAATTTTAGTCAGTTAATCTATTTTTCAGTAATTGCTACTAGAGAAATTCCAAACATACTATTAGATTTGATACAGGACATTTGTATTCAATGCATCCCAGCTGTTATTTGTTGGAGAGTGTTGCATAATTTGATGGACACTAAAAATTGCTACTTCCATTTGATACTATTCTTCCAATAGTAATTTTTAAACAGAATTGATCTTGATTAATTATGTAAGCACAGGGCTTGGAGAACGTGAGGTGCATAACACTTAGAAAAAAACACGAACTGAACAAAAGGAGTCGTGTTGGTGCTGAACGAGAGCACAAGTATTTCTGGTTGTGATATTCTGCTCTTACAAAATATATAGTATGAAAACCCTTGGGAATACCGCTAGAGATATGCATATCACACTTGCATATCAAAAACGCATCTAGATCTAGAAATAAGAATTTCTTGATTCATGTGGCAAACAACCTGCTTAGAGTCATGCTAAAGTTAATGTTTTTGGAGGGAAAAATCTTAACATAGGTCTTCATTTTAGGTATTTTTAAGTATTTTAATATGTAGACAACCTTCTGAGGAAAGGTTAAGGTAGCAGCTGCAGATGTTATACACTGTTCTGGATGAAGGGTGCACAAGAGACAAGTGAGAAGGTTTGTTACTCTGGACAGCACTGCTGTTGATTACTGGGGCTGAGAGTGTCGTCCCAGTGGAGAGAGTGCCTCATCTTAGACACTTCTGGACCTGTGAAGTGCTGCATCAGTTGTCCCCTAGTGGACAGGACCTGCTTTCTTACCACCTCCGTGCACACACATGCCTTTCAAACATTGGTCACGTGATCAGGGTTTTCCCTGACTTCGATGCACTCGATTTCCTCTCTCTCCCTCTCCCGTTCCCTCTCCCTTTCCCGCTCTTTCCGCTTGGCCCGTTTCTTTTTCTTGTGCCGCTTTTTAGAGGGTGGGAAGAAAGTCAAAAACACTGGTAGGATGACAAAACAGTGTAGCACTGTGCAGCCGGCGGTGAGAAGAGAGCACTTGAACAGTGTATAGGTCAAGTTTGAAGGCACAAAGAGAAGGGGCATTATTCCAATCACAAAACATGAGGTGTTCTGCAGAATGGCGGCCCCATGATCCTCCAATGAGATCTTGATGCACTGAGTCCGCGTGTGCTCAGTGGCCAGTACAAAAGTGTAGAGGTGGGGGGCACAGTGATCCATGGCAAAGTTGAGAGTATAAATAAGGCACAGGATAGAGATGCTGTCCATGTCTACATTCCAGAGCGTCATGAGACCCAGGACGCCCAGCTCCACGGAGGTGACGGTCAAAATCAACCAGAAGTTCCCCAGTGGTTTAATGACGAGAAAGAAGGTGAGGATGAGAATTGTCAATATGCTAAAGCCTGATGTCAGGATAGGGGAGATGATGGAGGAACTGTAGCGATCCATGAACACAAAAGTTGGGTTGAAAACAATGAACTTGATACTGTTGATGAGGGAGAGAGGTCGAAGTCTTTCTAGCAGCTCTACAACTTCCTCCCTGGTTTTCTCAGTTGTTCTGGCTACCAAGTACATCTTGGATGCGATAATGTCATACTCATCTCCATTCTTGGAGAAAATAATGTCGTCGACAAAGTGTTGGTACTCTGGGCTCCTAAGAAAAGAAGTCTTTAGAATGTTAATAAAATCACTTTTTGTTGACGCGCTGATATTCACGACCCTCAAATAGTGAAAGTAATTATCAATCCATGAAATCTTATTAAAGCCCTGCCCTAGCGTCTTGAGGTGCTCCTGAACTGTCGAGTTCCAATATTCGATGGGTTCGTAGATGTAAAACCCAATCACTGGACTGTAGTTGCTGAAGTACTTCTGTTGGGTCAGGGCGAATGACACACTGGGCGAATTACTAGCTAGCAGATTAATTATATTTGAGCCGTCTCTGATTTGTAAACATCCCATGAAAGAAAAGGAGGCATAAATCAGGTAGAGGATCACCACAAAAGGCTTGACATAGGTGTTGGTAATCCATTCGGTGTAATGCTCCCTCAGAAAGTGCTGAATGAAGTGGTTCTGGTATGGAGCACTATCGTGGTGCGTAGAGAGGTCATGGCCATCGCTCATCATGGTCTTAAACCAAGTGGGCTGGCGGTCGAGATACTCCACTGAGGGTATCTTGCAGCAGAAGACGCTGTGATAGCGGTTTTGCTCTAGCTGCCCAGCAAACACCAGACAGGAGCCGTAGAATGAGAACACATAGAAGTAGTTCACCAGGATTGCTACACACATACTCTGGCAAAAGACCTTCACTGATTCAATGTTGGTGAAAGGGCTGGCGCCCATGCCGAAAGTGATGATATAGAGGGAGCTGGTCATGGTGTAGCACACCATCACATCGGCAAATGCATCTGCTACTCGTTCTTTGAAGGGTAAACTCTCTCTGGTTCTTCTCCAGCCTGCCAGAAGCTCGAACACACCCTTTGTTCCATGCCCTGAAAAGATAGATTACACAGCATGAACAATCTCAGCATGAATACAATCTAGTATAATTCACGGTAAAAAGTGAGAATGTGCAGTTGTTACTTTATGGAGCTATTTCACAGCATCATCATAGAAATACATCATCATTGTCATTTGCAGGGTCTACAAACAGTTGTTGATGTATTTTACACAGAGTTGTCAACTATATAAGAAAGTTCAGACTGTCTTGATTTCATGTGAACGTTTTTACGTGGGAGGTGTAAATAGTAATTTAAAGATAGATACATCTGTGTAAAAATATCATAAAAGGAAGCAAGTAAAACGTGATATAATACACATACAACTACCATATTTGGTACATACCTGTCTATTGATGATACATTAATATGATTGCTCTGACTTATATAAATCATGCTCACAGGACAAATAAACAAATAAGTGTATCAATTGTGACCAATGGAAAACACAGAGTCTCATTTTTGAACAGGCTATTGGTTGACACCCATTATAAAATTGCAGATTTCAAAGTATTGTTACAAAAAATGAAACAAAGTAAAATTCAAAAGAAATATGCAATTATTCTTGGTATATAATTTCCATCCCCCCCAACCCACACACAACTGCAACTTAGTAAACAATATAAAATTATGTTATTTTATTGTTTGCAATTTCCTATTGGGTCTTATTAAGAAAAGTGCAAAATTTGACTTGGTAGTTTCCCACCAGTTATAACTGTGACTAAGAAAAAAATCAAGTGTAGCTCAAAGCGCTTCACACACAAATAAAAGTATTAAAAATATACTAAATTAAAAATACTGTATAAATTGAATGAAAAATTAAAACAACAGCAATAAAGAGTAAAACTTCACACAAACATTTAAGTGTAAAAAAGTGCATTCAATTTAAGAAATTTTGTGTAAATCACATCAGCCATCATTTAATTGTTTTATACTACCTGTATATCAACATTATATTGCCACTCTGCTTACTATACATTGGTATTGAAAAACTTGAAAAGAAAACTTATGAGCTGATCATTAAGCATTAGTTAACAGTTGTAATCTAAACTGCAATTCAGATTAGTCTTCTACCATCCACCTAATGCATATTCTGAGCACTCAAGCTGATACAACAGATCCAGTCTGTGTGCACACTTTTGACTTTGAACATATTAATACATTTTACATTCATCCATCTACTAAATATTTTACTCGGCATCAAGGACATCATCATGGCTCATCTCTACACACCCTCTCCCGCTGTCAAGAATGTCACAAAAGCTACTCCCTTACCTCTTTCTACAAAATCATACATTTACATTGACCTGACAGAGACGGAGAAAAACCTAATTAAACACAAAGGATTACACCAATGTAATGAGTTAGATGGACTGGCTTTCCCTGATTTTAGCTTTATGAAGAGGCAGAACAAGTCCATTAGCGTGTGTGAATTCATCTGCAAGATGAAGATGGTACGTGGCTTTAAGTTTAACCTGCTAATACAAAGAATATAAAGCTCAATCCCAAATACTTAGCAGAGAGGTACTGACATCACAATTTTGCTTTTTTATCATCAAGTACACTAAGCTAGGCACTTAGTCCCAGGTTGCTCTGAAAGGGCTGTTCTTGATATTACATGAAGCTGACCTGAATAAACATCAGCAGCTAAATGGCAATTAAAACCAAAATGACAATTTACAAAGTTTGGTACAAACAAAATTTTCAGGAAAATTGCACAAAGCGCGAACATGGGTCACTACTTTCGAATTAATAGATCACCATAAAATGTCACTAAACAATTACATTTGTGATAAGTAACTGACCCTGCAATCTCACGAATAACACTCTCACTCCTTGAGCAATTCTTAAATCCATAATGTGAGTGCCATTTATTGTTTGCACCATCTGCACAGAATTTTAAGAGTGCTTCTGTTGTAATGACACAGAAAAACTCTGCCCATTAATTTTTCCTTCTCTCACAATGAATTATGGGGAAGATATAAAAGTGAGGTGGGAACCTGTGAAGGGAGGAGTGGTAGTATGGAGTGAAAGCTGCGCGACAGGTGTGTGAAAGTCAGGACCCGGCACCCAGAGTAGAGGCCACGAAAGGTATGGTAATCAAAGTTTCACTTTATTTAATCTGCACTGGCTAAATGGACATGGAATCACACAGTGTATTCACTCCAAGCAATATTTACTCAGACAGAAGCCAATTAATCTAATTGACCATCAGATTGTCCAGAGGTGCAGCTAATGCCTCAAGATCCTTTTGGGCTCAGTTTCAAAGATCTCATCCATTGAGGGCTGGTGCACATTACCTCGTGCAATGAATTGCTGAATTACCACAACCAGCCAAGACTGTAATATTATCCTATTAGGCTTGTTCATAACATTCTTCATAAAGTAAATTATTTGGTAAATATTTGATGATAGTTTTATTTAATTGCTCAACTTTTGTCTCTTTGAGCATTGCATTTGGCTGTTTTTTGATGTTATCACCTTCCAGGTGCTAATATAAAACTAAAGTGTGCATTTTTGCTCAATGTTAAAACACGTTTTCCTAATCAGTTTATTATGCAGAGACAACTATAATTATAAGCTATTTGTATTTTTATTTTGTGTTCCCTGAAAAATGTAAACACTTTGGCTCTATCAAAGCATCCGTACTAGCACGACATAAAAACATTGGCTCCATGTGGTGGGACAATCTTTTTGTCCAACCAATGGCAGACAGGGGGAATTGTTCATCATTATTATTTTAATGAATCAGAATTTACACACTTCATCTTTAACATAGCATTCATTAAACTATGATAGAAGAGGTATTACCTTGTTTTGGAGAGATGAGAGATACTGGAATGGTAGTTTTGAATTGAATATACTTAACTTACATCCTTTTCAGAATGACATGCCAATTTCTTCAGTGTGGGCAGAGAATAAATCACTACTATAACACGTCAGAGTGCTGGTCAAGGGCACAAGAAAATGTGCTCAATTCTAAAGTTCTCTAATGAAACAGGACTGAGAGAGGAGACATTAATAAACTACTGCACGACAAGCTAACTTATATATATATATATATATATATATATATATATATATATATATATATATATATACACACAGGTGGCCAAATGTTTAGAATAATGTACAGATTTTGCTCTTATGGAAAGAAATTGGTACTTTTATTCACCAAAGTGGCATTCAACTGATCACAGAGTATAGTCAGGACATTAATAACATCATGGTTACAGATGGAGGGAACGAGACGTTGTGTCGATGTAGTGACACTAGGGGTCACTCTTGGGAGCCCTAAACACCTCTGCTTTTTTGAAAAAAGGCCAATGGGAATTGGGGAGTGGAATTTGCATGCCACTCCCCCGGATATATGGGTATAAAAGGAGCTGGTATGCAACCACTCATTCAGGTTTTGTGCTGAGGAGCCAAGACCAGGTCCCGGCCATTTCAGCGGGTAGTTCAGCATTGTGGCAAGAGAGACACAGTGTCTTGTTCCCTCCATCAGGGAACGGAGGTTACAAAAGTAACCATGACATTTTCTATCTGTCACTCACTCGATGTTGTGTCAATGTAGTAACACTAGGGGTCCCTATACAAATCGCCACAACTATCTGAACTGTGTTACGTGAACTGCCGGTGTGTGACGGCCAGACCGCTGTGTGCCTCGTAGCCAGTGCACCAGGCCACCACGTAACCTCCCCCAATGCTCTTATGAGCGTCGAACGGTCCTTCAGGAACAAGTCGACTGCCCAACAATAGGGACAGTCTAGCCAAGCCGAGGTCCTCTTTCCTCTTTTTTTCTCCCCAAAAAGAGTGGAATTTGTTAACCGACTGGGAGCCATAAGTGTCTACCGCGGAGACCACACCCCACCCAAAGGGGGGGGTATTTTGAGTGGAATACGTCACATGGTCTTACCGAGTCTTGTCGGAAGTATGTCATGTGGAGAGGTCCCATGGTAGGTCCTACCCGAAGGGGGAGGAGTTTCTACAAAGCATGGTGACCGGGGCAGAGGGGCCTCTGCCCAAGGAAGACGCAGTTCACTGACAGGGAAATGATTTTGCGGAAGATATCACATGGGGCCACCTTCAGGGAACCAGCACATGTGGAGCACCTACCTCAGTACAGGGCCTCATTAGCACACATACTGTGCCGGCAGTGAGTTTCTCCGCAAACTCAATTGCCAGAGGGCTAAGGAGGAAAGTCATCCAGGGATCACAGTCTGTGAACATGACTGGGAGTCAAGAGCGCACGTCTTCACCTCAAGGGAAGGGAAAGGCGCTATGCGCAAGTGGTACACCCGGCTAGCTGTCCCGGAACTTACCTGCTCGTGCCTGCCATTACACAGGACGAGACCTGCTCAACCCGGAGATTGTAGAACCTTGAAAATGTGTTGGGTGCTGCCCAGCCCACTGCTCGGCAGATTTCTGCCAAAGAGGCGCCACTGGCCAGGGCCCAGGAGGCTGCCACACTCCTGGTAGAGTGGGCTTGTAACCCCGCAGAGGGTAGCACATCCTGAGCCTGATATGCTATCATGATGGCGTCAATGACCCAGTGGGCGATCCTCTGTTTGGAGATAGCGCTTCCTTTCCACTGTCCACCAAAGCAGACAAAGAGCTGCTCAGAACTTCTAAAGCTCTGCGTGCGATCCAAATAGATGCGTAAAGCTCGCGCCGGACACAGCAACACCAAGGCTGGGTCTGCCTCCTCCTGGGGCAGCGCTTGCAGGTTCACCACCTGATCCCTATAAGGGGTCGTGGGAACCTTGGGCACATAGCCCGGTCGGGGTCTCAGGATCACTTGAGAGTAACCCGGACCAAAATCCAGGCACGATTCACTGACAGAGAACGCCTGCAGGTCCTCTACCCTCTTGATGGAAGTGAGCGCAGTCAGGAGGGTAGTCTTTCTGAGCTGGGCGCACAGGGGCAGGGGGTCCACTGCTGGAGCACCATACCTGCAAAAATGGGACGGTGGAAGGTGGTCATGACGATGGCCATGCACACCGGACATGTGACTCATGAAACGAGAAAACCACTCTTTTGAGGGAGAGGGAGGACATGACCCATCCATGAACGATGTCTCTGTGTGGGCAGCGCCCAGACACGTAAGACAGTGATCGTGGCTGTCTGAAGCGGAGAGATAAAGACCACAACCAGGAATAACACACAAAAGGAAAGGCATCTTTAAAAAGGCGTTCCGTGTGAGCCGCTCTTATTGTGAATGAAAATATACTCTTTTAGACTATACTCTCTTTTTTTTTCCGCTCTGCCGAAGCGCCCAGGGGCGTTCTCTGCACTCCACAGGTGCAGAGGGGGAGAAGACGCTGAAATACACCGTAAATCCAGTAGTTTTGAGGTGCGTCTTTGGAGGAAATTGAATTCAGGGCACTGAATACAACCGCTCGGCTCCGAAGAGAAAATCTGAATGAGTGGTTGCATACCAGCTCCTTTTATACCCGTATGTCATCGAGTGAGTGACAGATAGGGAATGACTATTACAATTTGAAAAAAATTAAAAATTAAACTACTTCAAAGAGTTTTCGTCAAAAAATCCTCCACGTTCAGCAATGACAGCTTTGCAGATCCTTGGCATTCTAGCTACCAGTTTGTCCAGATACCCAGGTGACATTTCACGCCACACTTCCTGTAGCACTTGCTATAGATGTGGCTGTCTTGTCGGGCACTTCTCACGTACCTTACAGTCTTGCTTTTCCCACAAAAGCTCAATGGGATTAAGATCCATAACACTCTTTTCTATTTATCTATTGTCCAATGTCTGTGTTTCTTTTCCCACTCTAACCTTTTCTTTTTGTTTTTCTGTTTCAAAAGTGGCTTTTTCTTTGCAATTCTTCCCATAAGGCCTTCACCCCTGAGTCTTTTCTTTACTGTTGTACATAAAACTGGTGTTGAGTGGGTAGAATTCAATGAAGCTGTCAGCTGAGGACATGTGAGGCGTCTATTTCTCAAACTAGAGACTCTGATGTACTTATCCTCTTGTTTAGTTGTACATCTGGCCTTTCACATCTCTTTCTGTCCTTGTTAGAGCCAGTTGTCCTTTGTCTTTGAAGACTGTAGTGTATACCTTTGTATGAAATCTTCAGTTTTTCAGCAATTTCAAGCATTGTATAGCCTTCATTCCTCAAAACAATGATTGACTGATGAGTTTCTAGAGAAAGCAGTTTCTTTTTTGCCATTTTTGACCTAATATTGACCTTAAGACATGCCAGCCTATTGCATACTGTGGCAACTCAAAAACAAACACAAAGACAATGTTAATCTTCATTTAACACACCAAATAGCTTTCAGCAGTGTTTGATATAATGGCAAGTGATTTTCTAGTACCAAATTAGCAATTTAGCATGATTACTCAAGGATAAGGTGTTGGAGTGATGGCTGCTGGAAATGAGGCCTCAAAAATGACTTTTTTCAAATAGTGATGGTGCTGTTTTTTTACATCAGTAATGTCCTGACTATACTTTGGTGAATTAAAGTAACAATTTCCTTCCGAAACAGCAAAAATCTGTACATTACTCCAAGTTTTTGGCTGCCAGTGTATGTGTATATATACTGTATATATGTTTACAGTATATATAAACTCACTGAGAACTTTATTAGGAACACCTGTACACCTACTTATTCATGCGATTCTCTAATCAGCCTGTAAAAAGAGGATAATTTTCTGTCCGTTCCAGAGTGGAACTTCAATAAATTGCCCTTGAAGGTCTCTGCATTGTTCTGTCTTTTCTGAGCGCTGAAGTAAAGCAATTATTGTTAATTCACACATTTGATTCCGTTATTCACTTTATCTGACTCCAATTTTATATTAACCTGACTCCAATTTTAAGTTGACCTCTAATTTATATTTAAGCTCTAATTAATTTCTGATCATTCTTTTAATTTAACATTTTTAGGTTATTGATTACTCTAAATCCTCTTCTATTCATTGTCCTTTCGATCTTTGGAGACTTACACCAGCCGTTATTAAATTACGTAAACCTCCCGAAAATGGATCGCCAGTTCCGTTCTTAGTCAGCGGTTGTAGGGTTAACTAATATCGTCTGGTTTGGCTTGTCTCATAACCAGACGATATTGCTGCTTAGTCACGTACATACAACTTGCTAAGACGGGCGGTGAGCAGTGACTGAGAGTCTTTAAATGGCTTTCTCCTACCCGGTTGTCCTGAGTGGTTTCTCCTATATTAAAGCTCCAGTATGGTCTACCCTGGTCTAATGAAATTCAAATCCTACCCGGCTGTCCTAGGTGGTTGTCCTACCTGGTTGTCCTGAGTGGTTCAAATTCAAACTAAGAGTCTTTAGATGGCTTCCTCCTATATTAAAGCTCCAGTAATGATTTCAGAGGAATTCAGAATAAATCCAATAATAACAATTTATTTGTCAGGTAGGATATAAAACATTGTTGCAGAAATTCAAATCAAAGCCAATTTCACATGATCAGAATAAACAAGCATTACTAAAAATAAAAGACAAGTCAAAGAAACATACCTGACAAAACTACATGCAGCAGTACAGCATGGAAGATCTGCTTACAGATCCCCAGCGCTTCCTGCCAACTTTCCTTAAATATCTAGACAGAATAAACACTGTGTACCAAATGGTATTATCCTTTAAACAATGAGAATTTGGGGGTGAATGGGTTCTTGACGTCCTGGGGTTTAACCTTGTTAACATATAGGAGATCATTTCAATTGTAGGTCAAGGAGGGGGATAGACCTCCAGAATTATGCAGTATTTGGCAAAGATCTTATAACTTTGTTACCATAAGTTTTATCAACATGGGAAAGAGACCACTATACCAGTCGCACAGAGACCTCTTAAATGCTATCAAACACATACAGTTGCATTCTTTGTTTTCATGGTATTTGTTATATTTTTACATATAAATCTTGTGTCTTTGTGTTGGTTCAGAGCTGTTGAAGGGGAGATGGGGGAGAGAGAAGGGGGGGCAGCAAGGTGATTTGCAATTTATCACACTGTGGTGATATTCAGGTGAAGATTTCAGCAAAAGGCGATTTGCAATTTATCACACGTGGTGATATTCAGGTGTAGATTTCAGCTTTTGTGAGAGAGTTCTTTGACGTTGATTCTCGCAGAGTTCTTTGACTTTTACCGTAAATGGCGCCTTTTGGTTGTAGACATTCTGGTGCCAGCCTTACAAGCCAATCATGTTGCAGCAGTGCAATACATTAAATCATGTAGATAGAGATCAAGAGCTACAGTTAATCTTCACATCAACCATCAGAAAGGGGAAAAATGAGATCTCAGTGATTTTGACCGTGGCATGATTGTTGGTGCCAGACGGGCTGGATTGAGTATTTCTGTAACTGCTGATCTCGTGGGATTTTCACGCACAACAGTCTCTAGAGTTTACTCAGAATGGTGGCAAAAACAAAACAAATACAATTCAGTGAATGGCAATTCTGCGGACAGAAATGCCTTGTTGATGAAAGTAGTGAACTGACAATTTCCATGATGGTTCGAGCTGACAGAAAGGTTACGATAACTCAGATAACCACTATGTACAACTGTAGTGAGCATAATAGCATATCAGAATGCACAACATGTCGAACCTTAAGCCGGATGGGCTACAACAGCAGAGGACCACGTCGGGTACTTTATTATGACCATAGTGTTCCTAATAAATTGCTCAGTGAGTGCATATATAAATACACTACCAGAAGCCAGTTCCTTAATGACATCATCCTGCAGGAAGTGTCATCATTTTTGATGGGAAAACAACATCAGTGAGTGTTAGCAATGGATTTTATGAATTATGTTTTGTAGTATTACTTTTCTCACTCTAAAATATTACATCCTGTTAGATAAAATTACAGATTTTGTTAAGATGATATCAACATTTCAAAAGATGTTTAAAGGAATAGATCATGTACAAGGTTTCTGTTTTGACTGTTAAAATGTCCTAATGTCGGACAAATTCAAACATGGTCCGACACAATGTCCAGTAAAAATATTTACATGAAGCATCAGCAAACCCTTTAGTTGATGCCACAAATGCACAGCCTGACACCATCCCAATGATTTGAGTGCTTCGCTGCCACGGAGGTTTAAACTTTCCTGACGTGGCATATACCACAGTATAGTAATGAAAAAAAATAATTTAAAAAATGATTTATATATTAAATAACCATATTGTAAAGCCTATTTTTGGATAATCCAGGAAGTGAATTAAATACTTCCTCTTATATAATTTTCTCTTTATTTGGAACTCGACAATAGTCAAAGAAAAAAAAAAAAAAACTCAACATGGTAATAAATCATTACCATAATGCAAAATTTTACATTATGCCACATTTCAGTCTGGACCTCGTTTCCCAAAAGCATCGTAAATCTAAGTAGATTGTAGAATCCAATTTACGATTAATCTTAGTTTTGCACCCAGTTTCCCAAAAGCATTGTAACTTAAGTAGCTCTTGAAAATGCTGGTAGATTTCCAAGTGCTCTGGAGTAATCGTACAGTGCTAAGAGCATCGTTAGCACATACAGCAGACTTATGCAGACACCTGCAGGACAGTCGGGAAATTACACTTCATACAATTTAAATACCAATAGGTACACTTTATGCTGAGACTTTAATATCAGGATATATGTGTTTTATTTATTTTTATTTGAACAGACAAGTCTAATAATAATAATAATAATAATAATAATAATAATAATAATAATGATAATAATGAAATGCATAAAATAGATATTAATTAGTAAACAAATAAAGTTACTTGTGTGGACTAGTTGGTAACAACAAAGTGGTGGCATGATTGATGCAGACAACTATATAAATTAATATTAGAGAGCGAAGAAAAAAGTAATTAACTTGCTACCGTGCATGAAAATTGTCCGTATATATTGGCTCATCATCCTTGATTTACATTTATTCATTTGGCAGATACTTTCATCCTCATCTCCTCTTCCTTTATGACACCAAAGGCTCTCTAGCCAGCACTACAAGTTGTGTAGCACCACACCTGCAGCATTGTTGTCACCATTATCACTTTTGGGAGCAAAAAGCAGACCTCCAATTTATTGGTGAATGTCCCTAAGCGCATCTCCCAAACATCTCCTTTTTTGCGCTCCGCGATAACACATTGAACCTCATAATATTAAATGAATGCTTGTAATAAGAAGGATCATACACAGGGCCTCCACTGTCTTCACTAATCCTGTAAGCTTTTATTCAGACAGGAATGTGTGAAAACGAAATATTACAAATCCACACCTGATTATGGAAGCAGATTGTGTAAAATAAATTGATTGTTCTGCACAAAATTATTGTAAAACAATATGTAAACATGTAGTTAATTAGGTCAAATATTTACGAAAATATTTTTAACTTCATGGTGACGCCATGTGAGTGACTAGCTCTGCGCACTTTGCTAGTTTTTTTTTTATATTTTCATGTCATAATCCGGTGAGATTTACCAGTTACATATTTGCTCTTTGAGGTAAACATGGCAAAGAAGTAAAAATCCTCAGACTCTGGAGACATTAAAAGACACTTATGTGTTCAAGCTGAGGCCTTTGATGGGACTGTGAGCTGGGGACTCGATTTGGAAGGCACGTCAGGAGAAGAAATTCAGCGTCAACTGTCCAACATCTCGGTGATGCTGACGAAGGTTGTTGCTGACTTGGAGGATCTTGCTGTAATATGTCGATCGATTACGGTGATGGAAACAAAATTCTCTGAGTTAGTCACAAGAGTGGCAGATGTTGAGAAATGGATCGATTATCTGGAGTCATTGGAAAGGGAATTATCCGCTAATCCGCCCGCATCCAAAACAGACTTGGAATGCATTTTGGAAAAACTGGAATATTTCAAAAATATGAGCTAAAGGAATAACATACGGATTGTTGGAATTCCTGAACATGAAGAGGGCAGAGATATGGTGAAATTCCTTGATGAGCTCTTCTCGAGTCTGCTCGACATAACAGGCCATAAACTGGAAATCAAGCGAGCTCACAGAGTCCCTGCTTGCAGATCTGCTGAGAGAGCAGATCAATTCTGGCCAAATTTCTGAGACCATCCAATAAAGATCTTGTGTTGCGCCAGGCGAGGAGCAAAGGAAAGCTTTCTTGGAGGAGTCACAATATTTTCTTGTTCCCGGACTTTGTGAGTTCGAAGAGAGAAACGCGATCGGTTCAAGGAATGTAAGAAACTCTTACATCAACGGAAGATCGCTTTTGCAATGATGTTTCCGGCCAAACTGAGAATACACACCAGGGACGACAGCAAAGTATTTACATGTCCCAAACAGGCACTCGCCTTCCTAAATACATTGTGAATAAGCCATTTGATGTTTCTTATATTAGTGGACTGACTCATTGTTCAGTGACTCGATTGTCTGAGGAAGCTTGGCGCCATTTTTGTTTCTTTTTGTGTTGGCTCCGCCTAGCGGCTGAAGTTTGTTTTGTGGAATGACACTTCCTTCAAGAAACTTTTGCATTGACAGACGATAGTTTTTACACTGAAATTCCCAGCCAGATTGAGAATGGACACTATCGATGACCACAAAATATCTACATGCTTACATAATGACGTCTTTGTGTTGACAGGCTGAGTAAGTCGTGATTTGTTTTGTTTTTTTTCGCGGCCTCCGAGTGAATTTGGCTCTTGATCATCCGAGGAACTGGGATGCCTGTTTTGTTTCTTTTTGTGCTGGTTCCTCCCAGCATCTGGAGCTTGTTTTGTGGAATAACATTGCTTCAGGACAATTGTGGATGAATCTGTTCATTCTTAGTGCTTATGCCTCCTGTTGGCCGGAGTTTTGGCCGAGACATTGGAATGATTTTGTCATCTGCTGCACTCATAAAAGCCGGCTCACTGAACAATTGTCTGTCTGAGGAAACTGAACGGCTTTATATCAGCTGGAGTTTGTTTTGTGGAGGAACACACCTTCGAGTTCTGTGAATGAATCTACATGTTCTTTTGTTTATTCTGCCTGTTGGCTGGGGTCTGTTTTACAAAGTATTTTCTGTTATGTAATTGTGCTACACAAAATTTGTGCAGAAGCACCGGACTTGAGCAATCTGATGGCAAAGTTGTCGCAGGGGTTCTCGTAGGCGTAAATGGACCTTTTGAGTTTAGAGGGATTGACGCCGGTTGGAGCTGTCGTGCGCTGGGTTAATGCGCACGTTTTTCTTTTTTCTGTTTGTTTTGTTTGGGGGGAAGTTTGGGGTTTTATTGATGCTCTATTGGGGAATGTGGTCTTTATAATCTTGTTTTTGAAACACAATTTATTTTTTCTATTATATCAATATGTCAATTGTTAATATGAGTGGATTATCTCTCTCCACATGGAATGTGAATGGGTTGGGGCACCCCATAAAAAGAAGGAAGGTTATTTCTTTTCTTAAGTGTAAGAAATATGATATAGTGTTTCTTCAAGAAACACATCTTTCCCCACAAGAAGCTGAAAAATTTAGGAAGATATGGGGTGGACATGTTTTCTTTAGTGCTGGCTCAAGTAAGAGTAGAGGAATCATTATACTGATAAATAAACACCTACAATTCAAATGTCTCAAACAGAGTAAAGATAAATTAGGAAGAGTCATTATTGTTTTAGGAGAAATTCAGGGGCAAAGGTTGATTTTGGCTAATATTTATGCACCTAACGCTGATGATCAAAGCTTATTTATAGATCATGAAGGGATGTTGCAAGCTGCTGGCACCCCTCATGATATAATATTGGGAGGAGACTTTAATCTTTTGATGGATTCAGTCCTTGATCATAGTGAAGCAAAAGTGTGTAAGCCCCCTAGAGCAACATTGACGCTTCACAGGATGTGTAAAAATCTTGGTCTTACAGATATTTGGAGACTTTTGAACGCATCTGGTAGGGACTATACATTTTTTTCATCAGTCCATAAGATTTATTCTAGAATAGATTTTTTTTATTTTTTATATCTAAGTCCCTCATTTCATCTGTTGTTGACTGCTCAACTGGAAATATGTTAGTCTCAGATCACGCCCTTGTAAGTTTAGAAGTGTTGCCAAATACGGAGAAAAAGAAATCATATAGTTGGCTCTTCAGTGTATCTCTTTTGCAAAATCCTGATTTTCAACAAATGTTAAAGACTGAAATCAATGTTTATATGGAGACCAACTGGTCCTCAGTATCCTCTGTGGGCGTGGCTTGGGAGGCACTTAAGATGGTTCTTAGGGGTTGGATCATGCAGTATGCCTCATTCAACAAAAAATCCAAAGCAAGAGAACTCGTGGAGTTGGAAGGGAATATTAAAAGTACAGAGGCAGAGCTGAAGCGCCAAATGTCGTCTGATGGCCTCAGAGAACTGACCCGTTTGAAATACAGATATAATACTATTTTGTTGCGGAAAGTGGAGTTTTGGTTATTCAGGGCAAGACAGTCATACTTTGAGTTGGGGGACAAAGCAGGGAAGCTTTTGGCTAGATATATAAAGCAGAGAGAGTCTTTTTCAACCATTCCCTCAGTGAAATCTGGTGGTGGTGAAATATTTACCTCGGCCATTGATATTAATAATGCTTTTAAAGAATTCTGTCTTGATCTTTATAGTTCCACGTCTTCGTCTACTGATGAAGGAATTAGAAATTAGAAACTCTCTAAACTGACGACTAAGCAAAAAAATTCTCTTGATTCTGAGATTACCTTGGAGGAGCTTGGCGAGGTAATTAATGCCCTGCCTACTGGCAAGGCTCCGGGGCCAGATGGCTTTGCCGCTGAATTTTTTAGATCTTATACTACAGGAATCATTAAAGAATGGAAAGCTTCCGCCAACCATGACACAAGCCCGGATCAGTCTGATTCTTAAAAAGGACAAAGATCCAAGCGAGTGTAAAAGTTACTGTCCAATTTCCCTGATCCAGCTAGATGTAAACATTTTGGCAAAAATTCTGGCTAACCGATTAAGTAAAGTTATGACATCTCTTATACATATAGATCAGGTGGGGTTTATTAGGGGCCGCAGCTCTTCTGACAACATTAGGTGTTTCATTAATATCATGTGGTCAGTGGCGAATGATCAGGCTCCATCAGGCTGCCATCTCACTTGATGCCAAAAAGGCATTTGATGTGGTAAAATGGGATTATCTTTTTAAGATTTTGGAAATATATGGGTTCGAAAATACTTTTATTGGATGGATTAAGTTACTTTATAGACACCCTGTAGTGGCGGTACAAACAAATGGATTAATTTAAGATTATTTTACTCTGGATAGGGGCACTTGGCAGGGTTGCCCTCTTTCCCCATTATTGTTCTGTCTTGCCCTGGAACCTTTAGCAGCCATGATAGAAAGGAGGATGATTTTCCAGTGGTGATGGCGGGAGGTGTGGAGCATAAGCTTTTACTTTACGCAGATGATATTTTATTATTTGTTTCCAACCCCACTAGATCTAAGCCTAGCCTCCACAGGATTATCAACTCCTTTTCTAAATTTTCAGGATACAGAGTTAATTGGTCTGAATCCGAAGCTTTAACTCTGACTGCGTACTGCCCAGTAACGGCTTTTCAACCAGGCGCCTTTCAATGGCCCAAACAGGGCATTAAGTATTTGGGCATTTTATTCCCAGCAAATGTATTTGATTTAGTCAGAGTTAATTTTGGTCCTTTAATAAAATGGTTTTCGAGCGATGTGGGTAGGTGGGCTTCATTACATTTATCGATAATTTGGAAGGTTAATGTTATTAAAGTGAATTGTATTCCAAAATTAATCTACCTACTACCATCTCTCCCTGTAGATGTCCCCCTCTCTTACTTAAAGCGAAGTCCTTCATTTTGAATGGAAAACGTCCCAGGTTACATTTCAACAAGTTACATAGGCCGATTGACAAAGGTGGGCTAGGCCTACCTAAGATTTTGTTTTATTATTATGCATTCGGTCTCAGACATTTGGCTCATTGGTCGCTTCCACCTGAGAGAGCCCTGGTTTTGTATTGAAAAGGACGTTCTTGACCCTATCTCGCCACTGCAAAGCCCTTCTATCAAACTACTTGGAGAAGTTAAGTCACACTCCGTTATTCACATTTACACTCGATATGGACAAAGGTGTCCAGAGTGTTTAACTCGGATATTTATTTAAATGTAGCCTCAAGCATATGGCTGAATCCTAAACTATGTATTAATAAGTCCCCTTTCTGTTGGTCAGATTGGATTGTGAGGGGGGTTAATACACTTGGTGACCTATATGAGAGTGGAGTATTAAAATCTTTTGAAAATTTGATTCAACATTTTGGGATTCCCAGATCTCAATTTTATAAGTATTTACAGCTGCACCACCTGCTCTACACTGTTTTTGGGAGTAGCACGCACCCCCCTAGAGTGGCAGATACTCTGGGAGTTGTGATTGCTGCTTTTGGGAAGGGTGATGAGGCATCAGTGTATTACTCCTTGTTAATTCAGAGTCTGGGGGACGGAGCTTTAAATTCTCTCAAAAGATTATGGGAGGAAGATTTAAATTTGTTATTGGAGGAGGGAGTGTGGACTAGGATTCTAAAAAATGTCAAGTCTGCATCTAGAGATGCAAGAGTTCGCCTTCTTTGTGTTAATTTATGAATCAATAAAAATGTTAATAACAAAAGAAAATATTGTTTATTTTTTTTAGCAAGTTAAATTACAAATGATTGTAAAACTCCGCACAAATATAATGAAGCTACAATGACGAATAGCACTATATGGTCACATTTCAGCACTTCACATTGGACAGCAACTATCTTAAGCAGCACTTAAAGTGCATCCTCGCACGTTCATGTTAAGTGCAGTTTTGGGAAACACATGTAAAAAATAATGAACGTTTGTAAAATTTGCTCGTAGAAAATGCTCTTAACCGCTAAAATTGATCGTTATTGGGAAACGGGGCCCAGATATGTTGATGACCATTATTATTTTTATTATTATAATAATTTTAATAATTATTATTAAAGAAATTCAAGATCTTCCCAAAGCAATGGAACATAGAAAATAATAAGCAACATTAGTTTATCCTATAAAAAAACTAAATTAAACTCTTCTTGCAGAAAATAAATATCAAATAATTATAAACCCTTCTTGCAAAAACATATATGACCGAAATCATGCAGAGTGCATCTTTTGGCCTTTTATTCTTTTGCATGCTTCATTTGATGTCAAGATGTCAAACATGTTTTAATAGCAAGCTCTGCTTTCCTGTAAATTTGGGGAAGCCTGCTGGAATCACCCACACTTGCATGCTCCAGAGAAAGCGCACCCAACACTCACATGAAACACAGATGTGTGTGTCAGATAAGAAGCATATTATTCATATCGCATAGACCTAGACATAACCTAACGATTTTTGTTATTTTAATATTTCTTTGTAAACGGAAGGACATGTGGCAAATTTAGCTTAGTTTTTTTTGCTTTGCCTACTTTTGTTCCCTGTTGAATGTTTTTGTTTTTTTAATTAGATGCTAATTCAACATCAGCCGTTTTTTTAAATTAGACTCTAATTCCATGACAGCTGTTTTTCTTTTCTTTTTTAAATAACGTTTACCGTTCATTTTGTGTCATTATTATATCACATTATTATGCATAGTCCATTGCATTACAGTGCAAAATAAACACCGAAATGAGATGACCAGATTTTTTTCCAATTTGTCCTGCAAACTTTGTAATTCCCAGACACATTTGCCAGTACCAAAATTTCTTAGCGGAAACTCTGGTACACGTGCCAAGGAGACATCAAGATTTATAGTGTAAAAGGAGATCATTTTTGGTCTGTTTCTCTCCCAAAACTGAACATATGGCTTCAGAAGACATGAATTAAACCACTCGAGTCATAAGGTTTACCTTTATGCTAAGTTTGAAAGTTTTGGACCCCATTGACTAGCACTGTATGGTTAAACACATCATACTGTGAAAATATGTTTGTTTCTGTTCTGCAGAAGAATGAAAGTCATACGAGTTTGAGACAGCATAAGGTGAGAAAATAATAAGATAATTATCATATTTGGGTGAACTTTTCCTTTAAAAAAAATAAAAAATACATTTGTTGACACCCTCATGTTAGCTAACTTTTAATCCCTCACTGAGCAATGGCTCACTTTAGCTCTATTTCCATCCTGTTTGGTTCCATCTTGTTAGGCATTCTGTTCATTTTCTTGTCCTTGTGTAAATAATCAAGTGATGATTAATAAAGTTTAAGTGCCTGAGCTTATTCAGAGCATATTTCTATAAAACATAACCATTTTCATGTTTTAAAAGCTTGAAAGGAGTTTGTAAGGTACTGTATAAAAGGAATGATAATATTATAAATTCTTCATAATTCTATTTATTAATATTCTCTATTATTTGTATTTTCTTTCTGTTACCCCTTTGAAGAATATTTTAATTCCCCATTTTTGTGACAAGATTTATTTTTGCAAATCCTAAAGAAAGCTTTATCTTAAAATGGTATGTACAGTATGATTGTTTTTCAAACATGCTCTGTCAAAAGGGTTCCATCCATTCAAGGGTGTAAATTAAAATGGGACCATTGGGGGAGTGCATGTTTTTATTAATGCAAGAAAACTGACATCTTGAAACAAGATGTCATGTTCTGCAGCAGCAGTGGGAAATGTTAAGGAGTTCAGCAGCAAACAGAGTGCATTTAAACTGAAAGCACAAAGCTGAGAGCTGGCACAAGGGAGGCCTCCTCCTGGCAGTTATAAATCAAAGGCTATGACAGAGATTATTGAGGCATTAAAAATAAAACCTCTTCAACAACATCTAAGATAATTTTACTGGACCAGACGCTTGTTTAATGGGGCCACAGGGACCATGAATGCACAGAGAGGTTGACCCATGGCCGACCCATGACCCATACTAAAGGGGGAGGACAAAAATCTAGTGTATACATTATCAGAATGAATTATAACTGAGAACATCTAGAGTATGTTTCTGAATTTTCTTTGGTTAAGTGAATGCAATCAAATTGTCCCATTCAGACAACAGCTTACTGGAGCAGCTCGAACAATGTCTGTTGAACGAATAAATGAAGTCAAGCCCCTTTTCTATTTCTGTAATATCCATAAATAATGATATTGACAGTGAGGAAAGTAAATAATAAAAAAAGAAATTAAATAACAAAGATGCCACCTTCAATAATACCAGAAAGTCACATTTGACACAATGTTATGTAATAAACAAGTCCAATCAAGGTGCATACTGTACTTATTCATCAAATCTTAATTAACTGGCAGTGGCTTCAATATAATTTTTTTTAGTATCATAGTATCATAGAGTGCAGCATTTGGGTCAGGCCAGGACCACAAAACTGATTGGAGCAGCTAAAATGTAAAACTTGTTTAATTTTTTTCTATTTTTCTTACCCCATAGGCAAATATTATTTTAATTTTATTATATTATTTATTTTTTATTTTTTTGATTTCTCTGAAAACAACATTTAATACATTATGTCCTTTCACTTCTTAAAGGGATAGTTCACCCAAAAATGATCATTCTCTCATTATTTACTCACCCTTATGCTTTCTTTTGAAGAACACAAAGAGTTTTTGAGAGATGTACAGTATGATGTGTTTCTGTCTGTGCAATGTAAGTTAATGGGGTCCAAAACTTTCAAGCTCCAAAAAGGAAATAAAAGCAGCATAAAAGTAATCCATACGGCTCAAGTGGTTTAATACATGTCTTCTGAAGCAATACGATCGCTTTTAATATGATACAATCACCAAACTGTAAGTCCTTTTTCCCTATGAATCTTGACATCTGGCCTGACTGGAATAATCGTATGCAAAAGTGCAGGCTTCAAGACGGTGATGTTTGGCACTGCACGTGATAGCCAGATCCTCAGTCCCAGTATTATTACACATCAATAACATACGTCCTTGAAAATATCAGCGTTTGAGTTCTGCAGAAGAAAGTCATAGTAGTTTGAGACAGCATGAGGGTGAGTAAATAATGAAAATTATAATTTTTAAGTGAACTATCCCTTTAAATGTGTCTTGTTATAAGAATGTTCACAGAAAAATAAAACAAAATACTAATTAAGAGAAAGATGCAATGTAGCACTCTTAAACAGGACTGACATTTGTATTCTACAGCTGTGTGAATGTAGCCTTTGAAGGAACTCTCCCAGGGAAATGAACAGCAGTGTTTCCTGCAAGTCTCTCAAGAGGCTAAGGCGGCAAATAAAGGGCAGTACCTAATGTCTCTGAGAGCTGACGGACAGGTACAGCACTCCAGATAGCTTAAGAGGGCAGTTTGTCACAGGCCTCCCATGGACAGTTCCAGCCGGCACAGGCTGGAGGAAAGCTACTGTGAGGCCATGGCTTCAGTATAGAGCGCTGCATCACCTCTCTCGCTGCAGTGCAGTGAGTCATTAAACAATATTACTGCTTTAAAACTTCAGTAGCATGCAGCTGCAAACCCATCCATCACCTACAGGAAAACACCCTGTGGACGGACCCTGCGTACACCTCTCATAAAGCATGTCCAGTTGTGACAGAAGATCGGAAAATATTACCTACATTTCCATGTTGTGTAAGTCTTTCTGTGCTGCTTTGATAAGACGTATACAAAATACATCCTCTGAACTATTTTTTATTTAATTAGGGATTTTTGCCTTTAGTGATTTTGATTTTACATGGCAAAAGTACCATGGTATTACCATGACAATATCATGGGTTTTAGACATGTACCATGCTAATACCATGGTATACTTTGAAATACATTTTTAACTTAACTTATATAGCACCTTTTAGCAATATAGCACAAAGTGCTCCACAAAATATAAAATCAAAACACACTTTTTTTTTTTTTTAAAAGGTAACACTTTACAATAAAGTTCCATTTGTTAACATTAGTAAATGCATTAGTTACACTATATGGCCAGAGGTTTGTGGACACCATATGTGCTTGATGAACCTTCATGAAGCTTGATGAACCCCCTTTGGTGCAATAACAACTTCAACTCTTCTAGGAAGGCTTTCCACTATACTGTATGTGACATGGCTGCAGGGATTTGCTCCCATTCAGACACAAGTGCATCACTGAGGTCCGGCACTGATATTGGGCAATGGGGCCTGGCTTTCAGTTGACCATTATTATAATTATCATTATTATTATTATTATTATTATAAACTTTGCTCAAGAAACTTTAGATCTTCTCAAAACAATGCCACAAAGAAAATAAAACATATGTAAAAAAAAAAATGTAAATAAAAAACAACATAAATAAACACATCTTGAAGAAAATAAATATCAAATAAATATCACTTCTTGCCAAATAAATAAATGACCGAATTAATGCGGCGTTCTTCATTTTGAGGAGGTGAAACAGATTACTTGAATTAAGAGTGATTATTGTTGTGCGAACCACAGATGTTGCACCTGTTTTAATAACAAGCTCCTCTTCTATTTCTTGACCTGTTTGGGAGTCGTCCCATTCTGTGGAGATTTCGTTCTCCATTTGAGGTTTTCCTAGGTCAAAAATGATTGAGTAGCTCTGAGCTCACCTGTCTCTGGAGCACAAATATTGGTAAGCCTGCTGGATTCGCATGCACTTCAGAACTCCAGAGACAGCGCCCACCACAGTCACATGAAACATTCGCATGTCAGATGAGAAGAATATTTTGTGCTTTTAAAGCACCAAACACATGATGAAGGTCATTAAATTTGCTTGCGTGGCAGCAAAAAAAATTTCAATGCCGAAAAACCCTGTCTATATAAAATTCTCTCAGTCTCTTGTGAAGCCCTGCCCACTGAGAGAAAAGCCCATGCTGTGCACATGGATATTTACATATTGCGATATACACGATAGAGCAAAATCTTATCGGTTGACACTTTATATTGTCGCCACGATATATATATTGTCATACTGCCCAGCCCTAGCACCAACCCATGTAATGCCTTATATGTAATTAATAAAATCTTAAAATCAACCCTAAAATGAATTGGTAAACAATGCAAAGAAGCTAAAACTGGAGTAATATGATTAATAGACCTAGTTCATGTCAAAAGTCTAGCAGCAGCATTTTGCACTGATTGTAGACATGCTAAAGTGCATTGAATTAAAGTTGAAAACAGTGCATTACAATAATCTAGGTGAGACAAAATAAAAGCATGAATAAGCATCCCTAAATTCTCAGAACATGTCTCACCTTGGAAATGTTCCTTAAATGATAAAAACAAGACTGAACTAACTTCCTGATGTGATATTCAAAATTTAAATTTGTGTCAAAATAGACACCCAAATTTATCACCACCTGCTGAATAATCGGGACCACCTGATTAAGAGCTGACTCAATCTGATTCTTTTTAAAACCATGACCGATTATGACAACCTCTGTTTTATCTGAATTTAACTGTAGAAAATATGTGCCATCCATTTTTTTTATATCTACTATACTCTCTTGAAGAACATTTAAATTAGTTAGATCATTGGGATTCAATGACTAATATAACTGTAGGCCATCTGCATAGCAATGCAAATTAATGTTGATTTTTCGAATCACAGAACCAAGAGGTAACATATATAGAGAAAATAAAATTGGCCTTAACAAATATCCTTGCGGAACACCACAATTTATAGTTGAAGAGGAGGACATGTCATCTCCAACAGACAATACAAATTTCCTATTTGACAAATAGCAAACAAACCAGTCTAAAGCCACCCCAGATATTCCCACCCATCTCTTTAATGTATCAATTAAAACTGACTAATCAAACGCTGCAGTTAAATCAAGCAACACTAAAATGAAGCACTCTCCAGCATCCTCTGCCATCAGTAAGTCATTGGTAACCCTAAGAAGGGCAATTTCTGTACTGTGAAATACATGAATATCATTCAGCAGGGGGTCTGTGGTGATATTGCAGGGTGTCTGCCCATTATTGTTTGATCTTAAACAAATTTGTGTGAAAAAAATGTAAGTATCAGTATTATTATTATTTCAATGTAGTAATAGTTCAACAAAAAGTTTCATTATCCTTCCCAAATTAAAATGTATTAAGTACAATAAAACATTTAATGTACAAGTATATGACTTCACATTCATTATGTAAATAATTATTTTAATGGCTTTGCAATGTAAGCATATGGAAAATGCATGTTTTTATAGGCCAGGTTTAAAATGCATCACTCAAGTTTTATACAGTATGTAACAGGGGTCTCTGCTCCGTCTCTCTATCCACCAAGGGGTCCTTGACTCACAAAAGGTTGAAGATGCTATGGTAATTGAGTACAGTAATCTTTTAGTACCATCATATGGTATTTTCATCTGATACCATCGCTGTAACCTGGCAACACTACAATTATTATTATTTTTTTATTTTATTTTTTGTAAAGGCAATAATGATGACAATTTGCTTCTGAATATTTCCATTTTGCATTTATACATAATCGTTTAAGAAACCACACATTTCAGAATAGTGCATTTTTTAACATATGCCATCATTTTGTTGCATGACATTATAAGCATAAAGTGAGGCAGGACTGCTCATTTAGAGAGAGAGAGAGAGAGAGAGAGAGAGAGAGAGAGAGAGAGAGAGAGAGAAAAGTCACTGCTGTTACAAAAGTGCCTAAATGTAGCATCTTCTTTTACAGTGAACATACCCTTATCATAACACGGCACACATCACAACACACCATTAATCCCACTGCAAAGGATTAGGCATGCAATGTGCATAAAACCCTGCACAACACATATGTGCATATGCAGAAAGCTGAATGCTTTACAGACCCAGTCAAATTATGGGTGTCAGAAGATGGAGAGAGGTGTGACACTTCTGGTGTAGTGCGAATCTCCGTATTGAATGGCTGCTGCTTCATGTGGCACCTCACATCTGCAAGTGTTATTGAAAAAGCTCCTGCAAAAGCACCGAATGTAAATCTAGTCTCAGTAGAGGCTTTGAGTTACTCGCAAGTAATTTCATTGGAGTAGACCTCATCAATCCAGCTGGTGACTCTACAACAATTCTAGAGAGGTGTTTGGTGTAAAATGTGAAAGTTTTCAACCCATTTATCGAGGCTGATCACATTTGACCATAGAGGAGTCATGTTTACACGCACATCGTTTTCTATTTAAGGTCTATATTCTGGTTAAGCCTCTATTCTGAAAAAGAAGTTTACATGCTCCACAGCTATTAAAATATTCCTGAATACATGTAATATTTGCATAAAGTATTACATGTATACAGGACACTGTAAAAAAAAAAAAAATGTAACCTAAAAATGTGCCTCATGTGGTAACATAAATTAACTTGTTTGATTCAATTTCAACCTGAATACATTAGGTTAGACCAACAAAACAAATTGTAAAAGTTAGATCAAGCAGAAATAGCTTCACGAAGTAACAACTGCACGTTACCACTTTTTTTTCTTTTTTTTTTACAATGTAATCTGAATAAACAAGATTTGGACATTCATTTCCTGATATTCTCAACTGGGAATATTGAAGATGCTGGCTCTGGCTATTTATTATGGTGCATTTTTAATAATGCTGCACAGTAATTTTATCAACTTGATGATTCCCCTTCATGCTATTGACAACAACACTCACTGGAATGCAATAAATAGCTAAATGTAGAACATGAGACTGTTACAGTGCATTCGTATTTTTGTATATTGATTTATCTTCATTGTTTAGAGTCTGAGAAATCTGTCTCCCCTTCACTTACTAAATGTTTTTTCTTCTATTGCTTAATTTTTTTTTGCCAACTGCCTGTACCAAATAGCACCCAGAATTACTTTAATTTGGACATACAGAAATAGAAACAAATATTCCATTAGAGTGGATATTCCAAATAAAACTGTATTCTTGACAGAGGTTTAGATTATTTTAGATTTTCTCCCCTTTTCTACCCAATTTGGCATGCCCAATTCCCAATGTGCTCTATGTCCTTGTGGTGGTGTAGTGACTCGCCTCAATCTGGGTGGTGGAGGACGAATCTCAGCTGCCTCTGCGTCTAAGACAGTCAATCTGCACATTTTATCATGTGGCTTGTTGAGCGTGTTACCGTGGAGACCTAACGCATGTGGAGGCTTCACGCTATTCTCCGCAGCATCCATGCACAACCCACCACGTGCCCCACCGAGAGTGAGAACCGCATTATAGAGACCATGAGGAGGTTACCCCAATGTGACTCTACCCAACCTAGCAACCGGGCCAATTGGTTGCTTAGGAAGCCTGACTGGAGTCACTCAGCACACCCTAGATTCGAAATTGTGACTCCAAAAAAGGAACAAAACAACAACAGCAACAACAACAACAACAACAACAACAACAACAACAAAAAACAAAAAACAAAAAACAAAAAACAAAACAAAAAACAAAAACATTCTGTTAACTATTAGTGAGCTGTCTTCTACAAATTTCAAGAAACTTAATTAAGGCAATATTCTAATGCATGTAATCACAGACAGTGAAAAATTTATATATTTTGTTAATTATAAGGGAACTTTATATTTATGCCAGCTGTCTTAAAT